>NC_136005.1:21858259-21965759 GCF_048128805.1 Centroberyx gerrardi | reverse complement strand
CTCACTGTTCATTCCACATAGCCCATAGTAGCATAGAGCCCCTTTTAGCCTCTGATTATTTGGTCAAGAATAGCATACAATGGTTTCTACTACAGGGCCAAATGAGGCTAGCCAGGGATTCATCACTGCTTATTTGCTTGATTTGGCCTAAAAATAATTTACTCTGTGTGATTCTCTTCACATCTTAATCTCAGCGAAGACATAAGGACCTTATTGATCCCTACATGGTTTAATTAACTCGATTGCAGAGGGGTAATTCATCAGGCAATCGTGAAAACAGAAATACATAGAAACAGCAAACACAGATAAACAGAAAAGACACAAGTCTGATCTCTACCACACGAGCATACAGGGCTAAACAGGGCTTTCTTGTTATTTATGTCAGTTAATTTCTCCCAAAGAGCCTTTAATGTGAAACTCTATGTCAGTTGAGATGATTTGCCGGGAGGCTTTGGTTTCAGATAAATGAACAGTGTTTTTGATCCTGGGCTCTAAAGTGGAGTTGGCCCTCACTTGTCCCTGCTGTGGAGAAGAGGTGAATAATCCACTTCCAGTGAAGGGCCCACTCTTCAGCCACATGTCTGAGTGTCTGGAGTCAGTGTGTGTGCTGTTGAGGAGATTCAAATCCTGTTTTGTTTCATGCCTCTCGCTCTCTTGGCATCATTAAAGCAAAACAATGGCGCACAGAGAGTAAATAGCCATGGAAACGCAGAGATGCCTGCAACTAAACACAGAGGCCAGCCAATTTTTCACTAAGCACAGCCGTGTGACCCGCTCTTTCCCACCAAACCACCGCCGCAGGCTGCCTGCAACACACTCGCCCTGACCTCCACCTCCTTCCACACACACACTCACACACAGACACATGTACGGATATACGCGCAAACAAACATACACATACATGTACAACGCCTCATTCAGTCCTCGCCATGCACATTAAGGGATGTGAGCTCAGGGACAGCATTGAGCCTGTCGAGGAGGGTTGGAAAGTGTATGTGTGTGTGTGTGTGTGTGTGTGTGTGATATGCACTATACAGCATAGATGTGTGTATGAGTTTATTGTGTCTGTGTTTATTGTTTTGGGTTTATGTAATAGATTTTATGTGTTTGTGGTGAGCCAGAGATGTGGCAGGGATTTTTTTGGGCTATATGCTTGAGTGTGTGTAGGTGTGTGTGTGTTTGTGTGTGTGTGTGTGTGTGTGTGTACATGCTTTCCCACTTTATGTGTCCATATGTTTGATCTAGGCTGTTTTTAAGGCGGCTTGGAGTCTTGAAGCCAATGTGTCGTACAGTCGGGTGTTTTTTTGTTTGTTTTCTTTGACCGCGCTGAATTTGGCAGACAGGCTGGAAAAGCCATTGAACGTCCTCCATGCCGAACCCCTCCGTCGGTACTGTTCCATCCCAAACCCTGATGGGAGGCTGGCACCGGGGTAAAGAGAGGCCCCCCTACCCAGCCTCCCCTCCATTTCCACCACCATCACACCACGCCATCCTTCACTCACATACTGCTGCCACCACATCTGGGAATGATTTGAGCGAAGGGAGAGAAAGAGAAAGCGAGAGGAGGGAGATGAGGAGATGAAGCTTACATTCAGATATCCTCCGCCCCCTTTTATGTCTCGCGTGTCTATAAAAATTGTGACACTGAGGGATGTGTAACGGTTTTCAAGTCTCCAGAGATAGTTTCTTTTACTTCCCAGAAATTCATTTTGTTGCTATTAGAGTTGTTTATTAGCTAAAACTTATGAGCTCTAATTGTATTTGCTGTCTGGTAACATTTACCGAGCATTCTATGGGGAGCCAGTGGGAACTATTGGGGCCTTATTGATTTCACTGTCTTTCTAGATTGATAGCTCTATCAGACACAGCAATGCTTGGGTCATCAGATTAATAGTGGATTTGTGTTGACACACTGTCTGTCCTGCATTATTATGTATTATTTTCTACATCACTGTTAAGTCACTTGCTGCAGCACATTAATTCGGCAAATATGATTGGTGACACGTTGCAATAAAATTTAATTTGTACATGTAATACAGAGCTACATTTGATTGATGCTATATTCTACATTACTACTACAATTACAATACAAGCTCTATTTACAGCTGTGACTAGAAGTTTCTAGGTGGCACTTTTGCAGACAGTCCAGACTGATAGGCCTACACTGCATTACATCATATTGTATTTTGGTTCAGTTTATTAACATAACTCTCAATGAAGCTCCGTTGCCCTGGAGAAGCTTTTGCTTTGGAAACAGCAGATCTGTAAATTTTCTGCTTGATTTATTTTCCTTTTAAATAAATCTCAAACATGGAGCTGTGTTGTCTCTGAATGTCAGCCCAAATGTTTTGTACATCATTATGGGCCTTGTGGTGTGAGAAGCAATGATTATTCACTGGAAAAAATGGAAATAAATGCAGTGCCATCTCAGACAAATAAATTGGATTATTTTACATGCTTGTTAAAAGTTGCTTGACGTATTTAGCTGGTGTTTTTGCTAACAGTGTGAGAACAGTAGCATGTGACTCTCCTTTCCCTTGTTAAGCTATTTTAAGTGTGAAATGTAAAAATATAGAGTCGTGTCGATTGCAGACACTTTGGCATTCAGTGCTTATTTTATGATGACCATTTGTAGTGAACCTCTACTAATTCTATGTGGATTCTGTGTGTGGTCGGACTTAATGTGGCTCACATTTTGCTTGTCACCCCCTCTTACTCTCAGCCTTACCATCTCGCTCCCTGCCATAGCCAATAGAAGTGTGATCTACCAAGCCCGCAGTAGCCTGTCCCAGAATGGTTCAATGCACTCTAAAATCATCACACTGCATTATATTCTACTGTCAACTTAGAAATATAGAGCTTGTTCGTTTTTACCACATCTCTTGATGATTTTGTTGAAATTATAAACAGATTCTGAGCTGCCATGCCTTACTAGCTGCACAACAAGCACAATCAGTCCTTTGTCGTTGTGTCTTATAGGCCCAGAACAGCCTATTTCTCTGAGTATCAAAAACACTAAATCATGCACACAAAGTGTATAGCTGACAAACACCATTTCAGTTGAACCATTGCATGTAATAAACCACGAGGGAGCATCTGTCTAGTGTGCAGGTTTGTTCTGGTTTCTTATTTACCGCTCACAGTGTCCTGCAGTGGGTTCAGTGCATTCTAAAGTCCTAAATCATGCTTCATCCCATTTGCGTCTATGATTCCAACTAGTTCCTAGGGATATTTTTAGCGTGGGTCTCTTGATGATTTAATTAGGTTTACAAATTATAATTAAACCGCCATTCCTACCGTGTGCCATAGCAGTACAGTAAACACAATCAGACATTCCCCTGCAGAATTGCATTAGGGCTTGGCACTGCCAGACGGCAAGACTGGAAAATCTCTAACTAACTGGCATCAAGGAGCTCCTATTACTGGCAATGGGAAAACTCCCACCATTCTGCCAAGCCCAGTCCACACACACACACACACACACACACACACACACACACACTCACACACACTCACACACACACACACAACATAGACACATGCAGTACACTCACGCAAACTCCTATTTCTTTCCCAAACATACTATAGAGCTGTTCTTTAAACCTTTGCTGACACGTGGATGAAGCAGTAGGCGGGGCTTAGTAAACTGTTATGACTTTCTTCCGCCCACGCTGCCATGGCAACATAACAGTAGTCAATGGTGCATGCAAATGAAGGGGATAGGCACAGTGCTGGCTAGGGACAGTGCCGCTGGAAAATGTCTATGAGATGTGGCTGTTGTGACGTGGATACTCCCTGGTACCCAGATATTTAGCTGCGTGGGTCTTAATCCCTTCTGATTCTAATAACGGGGGTCCAAGCATATTCCCAAATAATAAGAAGCAGTGGGGTACAATTTAGAGGAGCAAAAGGCTGGAAAAATGTTCTAATGCTCCTTTTCTTTTTCCCTCTCCAGTATTGGATTATGCTCTGACGCTGGAAAAGTCCTGGAGAATTAGGATGATTTCATTTCATGGGCACGTTGTGTTGTAATAAATTCAGTCATCTCTCTCTGCATGACCTCTGGATGGGCCGCTGTGGTCGGCCTGTTTTCTCCAACTCTGTCGACTGAGATTGGATTTCAGTATTGTCACAGATGATACACTTTGTGATTAACTCCCTCGTTCATATTGGCCGGAAAACTCTCAATGTGTGTGCTTGCATGTGTGTGTATGTGTTTGTGTCTGCTGGTGTATACCGTGTCTGCTTGCGTTTATACAGTATGTATGCGTGTGTCCACTGCAATCATCGATCGCGTCATGCAAAGTGTCCCCCAAAGCATAATGACAACCCAGTCATCTCTTCTGGTTGACTTTTGGACGGATTATTGTGGTCGGTGTGTTTTCCAACTCTGTCATATACGGACTGTTGTACAGTATTGTCACAGGCAATATATTTTTGGTTCATTCTCATTCTCATTCTCTCCTATTGACAAATAGCTCCGGATAATGTATTCAGTAATCTGCCAATGTTGCTCCCTCATGGGGTCTCTATAGACAGTGTGAGTGTGTGTGTGTGTGTGTGGGTCGGGGGTGGGCCTGGGTAAGCACTGTTATTTAGTATTGTCACTGTATTGTTTTGTTTTTTAGTTTTTTAAATCCAGTCATGCACACAGTTCAGTATATGAGTAACTGTAACTGTGGAGAGGAAGTGTGAGTGTTTAAATGCGCACGTGTGTATGTGTGCACAGTCGTGCATGAGTCATCTGGATTGTTTTGCTTTACAGTTTGAGTGTGTTTGTGTTCGCAAGCTTGTGTGTGTGTATGTGTGGGCGTAGATGTTAACACTGTAGAAGTTAACAAATGCCATTTAGTCGACGCTTGTGTGTGTGTGTGTGTGTGTGTGTGTGTGTGTGTGTGTGTGTGTGCAAAGCACCCTAACCGTCTTACGCTCAAGCTATGTATGCATCATGTATGCAAAGTACAAACCGTTCACACCAAACCGCCTCACAGACTCAGACGACACGTGTGTGTGCTTGCGTGCATGTGTGTGTGTGTGTGTGTTCTCGCATTCAGCCATATGCTTGCATGCAGTTCATTGTGTCCGTCTGTCCCGTTCTGTGCCCCGACACACGGGACGTTCCTGCTCGTGCGATTGCCGTCTCCCGGCTCAGCATTCCTCAGTGACAGCCGGAGGGCGACAGCCTCTATAAATAGCTGTGGATCACTGCAGCTCTCTAAGATCCGGAGAGTTGGGTTTCTGTGAGCTCAGGTGAACAGCAGTATAGAGAATAGAGCTTTAGCGCCACCCCATGGTCAGGCCCTGTCATGTCTCATCGTGGCTTTCAGATGTTTACAAACAAGGATCATACGCAGGAGTTTGGAGCAAGCTATCGTGCGGAATCAGCTTTTCTACATCTTTTTTAATAATTTTGTTCAATAATCATCCCTGCAGTCTGGTCGTTCTCCCTCATTCTGTGTCTGCTTACTCTGGATGATGGTTCGCGGTGCTTGCTGCAGCTGTCATGCCAAGCCCAGTGAAGCTTCACTTCAGGCAGTAAGAGGAAACTGCTCAACAGTTGTCCTCTAGGCCTAGATCAGCTCAGTTTGACTTGAGTAGCCGTCTGCATCTCCAAATATTATTGCCCAGACAAGTATCACAGACTACATAATATGCGTGCAGCGCTAATAGCCTCTCACCCTCTATTTTAATATGCTGATCATGTCTCCTCTCTCCCGCACATTCATGAGTTGGAGTGTGAAGAGGCGTCTACAGTAGCCCAGCACTTGTGCCTGTGACCTACACACCACACACACTCTCTCTCACTCTCCAGTCTCAGATTCTTGGCATGACTTCCTAGTGGTAAAAAAGGAAACATCCCCCCGCCCCCCCTCCCAACCCCTATAATCCCCTACTGCCCCTGTGCCATCTCTGACCCTCCTACAACATACCCAAACTGAGGGGAGCTGATGTCCACTTTATGTTTTGACCACCACTCCATTCTTGTCTACTGATGTTGTTGTATGAGAGAACAGGGGAGAGCAGAAACTCTACTCTCTGGATTAGTTATTGTTTTGCATTTTGTATCATCAGGATAGTATAGATACAGATTCTTTAGTCAACTAGCTCTCCTCTTCAGTCCTGTTTCAATTACTATGCGGTACTAAATGGGGGGCCACCATGCCCCCTACGAAAGAGCCACCCGTCATCATGTCTAACTGTGGTTTCCGTGGTTACCGCACTATCTCGCAGCACCTGAACGACCTGAAGAAGGAAAACTTCAGCCTGAAGCTCCGAATCTACTTCCTGGAAGAGAAGATCCAGCAGAAGTTTGAGGAGAGCGGTGATGATGTGCACAAGAGGGTGAGTAAGAAATTCCCTTATCAGAACTAACTGTGGGAAGGGTTTTCTGAAACATGCAAAACCACTGGCTTTGACTGCTGCATCATTTACTGTACCCTTGTTATATCTACTGTATGTAAAGAATGTAGTGATTTACTTTTAAGTGATTTTAAGTGAGGCAGTGCAGTGCAGTCCTCCTTGTTTTGTTTCAGGGCTGCAGGTTTGTGTTTGAAGGTAACTCTTACTGACAGCAGGTCTCAGGCGTGTCTCTGAGAGTTCAGTCAAACTGTCAAAAACTGTCCTACAGTTCTGCCTGTGACGGCTCAGAGAGGCTGTGGACTAGTGTGTCCCAGTGCTGATGATAATGATAATGAACATTATGAACACATGAATATCCTCAATGTGCATTGCATGATTACCAAGATTACCAACATGCATGTTGTGCATAGATCCAATGTGTATGCATTATGTATAATAAGGTGTATAATTTGCTTTGGTATGCGTTTTACGTAACCATAGCTTCTGTAATATTAGCAATAGAGACTGACAAGATAAGTTCAGTACCTATTGGGTTGAGGCTGAGGTACAATAATGCGGCGAGACAGGCTGTGGCAATGTAACTGAGACTAGTCAAGACTGGTTGAGGAGGCAAATGTGACACCCTAACAGCTGCTGTCTGGCCTATGGGTAATCCAGCCAATTGGATCCCATTAGATCCCACTGACACCACCAAACAGGGTGTGTCTAGTGCAGCACCTTAGTGTCAGAGACAGATCATTTATTTTTACCTGAATGTACACTCATATATGTGTGTCTTTATGGCATTAGTCCAGCAGAGCTATTCACCTGCCATCCTTAATAATGTTGCCATTCGGCCGCCAGTGAGGACAATTTCCTCCTTGCCCTGTCTGAACATTAGCCATTGGCAGACAATCAAAAAAAAACATCCACCCTTGATATTATATGCTACTCCATTATCATGACTTATAGTGTCAGCATGTCCGCTCTAAGTACAGACAGATCAATTTAACATTCTCCACCGGTCTGACCACATTTATACAGAGATTGCCAGAGTGAATGATGCAGGATTTGAGTGCAGGACGTGATCAGCGAGTGTATGAGTTCAATAGCCGACCTTACCTGCTGTTTCATAAAACTGGCAGAACATCCTGCCGTTAATGCCTGTGCCCTTTCCCGACTGAAACAAACACCAGCTGTCTTGTGGTGATGATGAAGCTCTGTGGTGGGACGAGGTTTGTGTCACCAATATTCAGCGGCGCCCTTTCATCTGCAAATATTAAGTCACTTCCTGAGCAGTGTACATGTAAAGGTTGAGCTGGCTTTGCTTATTAACCTGAACAGGGAAATACAGATAATTGTTAGCATGAGGTAGGTCAGTATGAAAACAGACATTGGTTTTTCAGATCGCTGTGCCTTTACTGTGGAAGTCAGGTAGTTTTGGATTGAGTTTTGGAAAAAGATGCACGTTTGCTTTTAAATCCACAGAGGAAATGCAACCATTATGTACATGTTATGTGATGCACTGCTGGCGTGATACTCCTCCTGAATGATCATGTTAATTGTCTAGAAGTTTGGAAAAAAGACTGTGTGGATCCAAGCTAAATAATCTGCTGTAGTGCCTGCCAGATCAGAGAAAGGGCAGAATTGGCAGTGCAGAGCATCTAAAGAGATCCACATGCCTGCCAAGAGAATCACAGTCCTAACTGCCCTTATCTGACTGACCTCTTTTCCATCAGCCATTCCAGACCCAATGACCTACATTATCTTAGCCACAGACCCCCCCAGGCCTGGAATTATTATTTGCATGCATGCGTGCACACTTGCACGCATGCGTACGTGTGTGTGTGGAGGTCCTCGCACGCATAAGCAGCGACACATGAGCGCACCTGGATCTGTGTGTGTCAGTATGTCAGTAACTGGACCTGCTCTGCATGGACATGAATCCATATAGTTCACCACAGGAGCACGGATCAGGCAGTCCGGTCCCGTGCAGAACACTGTACACGACACCACAAATTTTCCCCACAGTCAGACTGCCACACGTGAGCGGACTGACAGGCAGCTCCATCCGGCTTGTTGCTGCCTCAGTCGAGAGCCAAAAGTTAAAAGTGGTGGTGTTGCTGTGTGCAGGAGGGAAAGGGGGGAGAGGGGGGAAGGGGGGAGAGGGGGAGGGGTGGATGGTTACATTGGGGGGTTGGGGAAGAGACAGATCCAGCAGGTGCTCATATCCCCCTCAACTATTTATAGCCCTACTGTGCTGCCAGAGATATGGGTCGGCACGTGAGATTTTGGAAGCCCTCATTTTGTGTTGTGGAGTATGACTGAGCAGCAATGCACATGCGAGGATATAAACACTAATAACTTTTTCAAGATGAATTAGATGCACCATATCACATAAAATAAACTGATGTTGATGTTATGATCAAACTAATATGCTATTGAATCAATATTCTTTTTGATTTTGATTTCATACCCCACACATGTTGCTGTCTTCCTTTCTTTTTCAGAGCCAATCCATACACTACCAGTCAAAAGTTTGGACACACCTGATTGAATGTTCTATGTTTTTCATGATCTTAGAGCCATTTTGATCTAGGGGCTTATGCTTAAATGCTTGAAATTTATTTCTTAGACGAATATAAATAGTGAAGTTGACGCCTATGTATGAATTTCTTTTCCAAAGCCTTTGCCTTTCCATCAAGGCAAAGGGCGGCTACTTTAAAGAATCTAAAATATAAGATAGTTTTGATTTGTTTAACACTTTTTTGGTCACTACGTAATTCCATTTGTGTTATTTCATAGTTTTGATGTCTTTACTATTATTCTAAAATGTGGAAAATAGTAAAAGTAAAGGAAAATGCGTGTTCAAACTTTTGACTGGTAGTGTACATATTATGTAAAATTTGCTCTACTCCCTATCTGCAATTTATTGTTGCATTGTTTGATGGATTTCTTTGTCTTTTCCAGAACATCGAGTTGAAGGTTGAAGTGGAGAGTCTGAAAAAGGAACTTGAGGAGAAACAGCAGTTTTTGGACAAAGCACTGTGAGTATTTTCCTTCTTACTGTCACTGCAAAGATAACCACCGCGCTTCGCATTGCTTCACATTCCCAATGACCAAAATTATCATAGTCAGGGAATCCGCAGACCTTGACTTATTGTTTGCATGCATGCTTGCATTCCCAAGTGTCGCCAACAAATCACCCATACGCAGTTTATTACCATAGCAACCTCCGGACCTTTGTGGACATATTTGAAAAATGGTTTCAAATATTAAACTACTTGAGTTGCACAGATGTGTTGGGATGCCTTTTGGGAAACTGCAAAAACACTCCAGCCTTTCCACCAGCGGTTTGATTGCTACTCTTGAGTTTTCCCAGCAGAGCCCCGCTGCCCTCGGGGCCTGCAGCCTCTCATCACACGCTCGCCCACCGGCCTGCAGACTCACCCCGCTATCACAACACAGCTTAAGCTCTGCGGAATGCCATGTATGGACTTGAGCACCGAAATGCTTTTGAAGAGGATGAAGTGGCTCTGTGGTCTGGGACAGAGTATGAACTGGGGATCAGGGTGAGGAGGTGAAGAGAAGGGGAAGGTGAGAGGAGGAGGGAGAGAGAGGGAGCAGGAACCTGCCTGTGGGTTTGTTTTGCAGAGCGAGGGTATTAAGAAGAGATGGAGGAACAGAGTAAGAGAGAGAGAGAGAGAGGGAGAGAGAGAGAGAGAGAGAGAGGTTGGGTAGTAGTAGGGAGAGCAAAGGGCAAAGGCTGCCCTGTGGTTTGTTGTGCTGCTGAGTAGGGAACTATTTGAGCTCCAGCACCTGTCTATGAAGCAGCTGTCTATCTGTACATGAGTCTCTTAAACTGCACAACTCCTCTACTACACAACTGTCAGATGCAGTCATCCTTTCACAGTGCTAAATGAGTGAGAGTAGTCAACTAAATCAATTTATCCATTCATTATCTTCCATTCCATCATGCAAAACACCATGACTTTAGATTTGACACTACAGTGCTCCATGACAAATGCTACAGAAAATCAACATGTTACAATCCTATCCACTGGCATTATTTGATTGATGATTATCCTAATAGCTGGAGCTAGGAACAAACCATTACCTGCTGTGTTGCAGTATCTGCAATAATTAGTACAATTAATCAATTTAGCACTCAAAATAATGAAAGGGGGCAAACATTGTAGCCCTTAGGAGAGCGAGTGCATGTATGTATGTTAGGGATTCTCTCTCTCTCTCTCCCCCCCCCCCCCTCTCTGTTTCACTGCTTCATAAATAAACCCCCAGGCCACTGTTTATCATTAGAGTTATTAACAGAGCCTGACTGATAGATGTGAGTAGGACAAGCTGAGTGCGACCTGCAGCTTGACTGTTTAGGCTGGCTGTTAAGGTGCTGAGTGTGGAGCCTTTACCATAATAACCTCTGCCTTGTTCCTCAGAGGAGGTCAACAGCAATTTCCTTCTGGAATCTCTTTTCTCCTCTCTCTGGAGAGAAAGTTCACCCTACTCAAGCATTTTGTTATTTATTTGTTTCCTTTTTATTTGGAGTGGTGGACGGCCAAGAGGGACAGGACATGTGAGGAAATATTTCTGTGAATTATTAGAATAGCATTCAAAGCAAGTTTTGAATCATAGGCAGTTTTCAACCACGCACACTTGCAGATTTGTGGTATTTCCAGCATATGTCACTACACTACTGTGATGGATCCCTTGCCATAATGACCATGAACTCATTAATGAAACCAAGGTCCATTCAAGAATAGCCTCCTATTATATTCATACTGCTTCTGACTTGCACTGCAATACACAGATGCATAACTAAGCTACAAAATGAGTATCAGATCATTTGAAATACATGCCAAGTTGGTCATATGAAAGCAGTATATACAGTATATCATGTCCTTCTGTGACATGTCTTTTGCTAACAGTATTGTTGTACTCCGGAAATAGACAGGACTTGAGTTAATGAATCCCTGTCCCAGGAGATCCAGGGAGGTCTGTCTAAGTGACCGGGCATGAATAAATTATGTGTGTTTACTGTCTGAGGAGAATAGAGCCAATAACATAAAGGCTCCATCTGCCTCTGAAGCCAGCTTTTTATTGCATACATCTATTATTCAGTGACATGTAGGTTTCCTTCACTTGGAGTTGATTCTGCACTGACAATTGGTAACTTAATAGATCTGATCATGCACATAAATTGTTTTTTTCATATTTTGACATTCATATAAATGTGCATGAATATGGGGGATTTTTGGCAGCCTTGAGGTTAGATAAGTAAGCTTGTGACCAGAATAGCACCATTTTGTATCCCCAAATCAACTGGGGAAATCTGGGTGGGGGAAGTGAAGAATGTAAACTAAAACTGATGTGCCCTTGAGCAAAATAATTTCACAGCTACTTGCTAAGGGGACAACAATTTAGACTCTAGTTGTACAATGCACTGCAGATACACTGCCAAGCCATTACTTTATATAACAATTTGATCTTAGTCAACTTTCCTGGTTAATAAGGGTTCAATGTCCACGTTATGCTCTGAAACCAAGCACTGTAGTTTGCTGCTTCCAATGTAAAATCACCAATCCTGCACTCCCATAGGTCGACGGCGGAGAGCCTGTCCAATCAGAATGAAGCAGAGCTGCAGCGTCGCTTGTCAGAGCGACAGGAGGAGATCAGCCACATGCAAGAAATCCTAGAGACCAAAGTTCAGCTGCTACAAGAGGTACACACACGCACACACACACACACACACTCAGTAATGTGCTTTACATGGCCTTGAAAAAGAAATAATATACAATATAGAAATGACATGATCATATACAAGCAACTTTTTGCAAGTTCACATCGGTCTGGTGTTAACCATACAGTTACCATCTTGTCCCCCCATCCATGTCATCTTCAGGAGGCCCAGCTGGCGCGAGGCGAGGCGGAGAAGATGGCCTCGCTGGCAGACGCAGAGTCCCAGCGCTGCCTGGCCCTGGAGAGAGAGATGGTGGTGAGGATGGAGGAGTGCGGAGGCTCTCTGGGACGACTCGACCCGCAGGCCCTGACGGAGAAAGACAGGTGTCTAACAACAGCTTACACACGCAAAAACAATATTCACTTTACACACTGAAAACATTTATGTGGCAATTTGCATCAGCTTTTTAAGTAAATACAACATTTTTATGTCTAGCTAACATTATATCCAATATTGTCCAACATGATTATATTGTTGTTTTTTAATCCTGAAAATTTGTAATTTCTCTCATCACATTTTAGCAGTGGGTTTTATTTTGCCATTTTGCTTCTATTTTTTTTTACTGTGCAAATCAAGTAAACTAAATGTCTTATGTGTGTAGCATATTTCATGTAAACACATAAAAAAAACTACTGTATATTGCATTCATATTTATAAAATCCAATGCAAACTGTTTGGTCAAATATTTTGAGAGGCATCAGCAGAAAGCTTTCCAGTCGCCTGTTTGGTGATACAAGGTGTCTGCTGGTGGCTGATGATGTGTGTGTGTGCTATTCACAGAGGTGCTGGCAGCAGTGTTGGCACCGGTATTGACATGGACACTGGCATCCGCTGCTCTAACCTTGTCAGTGACATTCTCATGCCTGGAACAAAGAGCCATGGCTATGCCCTACATACTGTAATTGTCCCAAACAGTGGCTTGGAGTTAGATACTAGTTTAGGTCAGTACTTTAACTTTAACCCTCTCTGTCTGTGCCTCTCTCTCTCTCAGGGCGATCCAGGAGTTGACACAGGAGAAGAACTCACTCGGCCTTCGGGTCGGGGAGCTTGAGGTCAAAGTTCACGATCTTTCCTCCTCCCTCCAGAAGAAGGAAAGGGAAGCTGAGGTATTTTTTTTTGCCAAATCCAAACCCTCTCTGTATTTCTAACCCTGTCTTATCTATATTATTTCCTAAGCCACCAAATAAGCCCTCTGGGTCTCTCGGCTTCTTGAAACAAGTTTGAACAGTTTTCTGTCTTCTATTATACTTCTTTATACTAACTAAACTAAATATGCATACATGTCAAATCATGCCACACATATGGCATTGCTAAGTGACGAATAGACTTAAAATGATCCAGGTTCCAGCCAGGTGAGCCAGTCGCTGAATTCTTCACCTGTTGCTCACATCTCGCCTCTTCTCTCCTCTTTCTATTCTGAGTGAACTGGCTCTAACCCCAGACAGGCCAACTGGTTTAGATATCTGACTGTATTTATATACACATGTGGGTCAGTGGAGCTTTGGCACATGCAGGAGAACAGCACACCTCCATGAAGATGAAAACACGTGTATGTTATGGCTAACAAGGAGAGAGCCTGTATGGTTATTTTTGAACCTGCATTTACTTAGTTCAGCAGCAGACGACTTACTGTACTCACATGATACGATTTAGAATCTGAAATTAACTTTGAGGATATCTCAGTGAGGATTCAGGTCATTTACCAAAGTCTGCAGTAATATGAAATGTGCAATGAACTCCAGTGTGTCTGTTGATATTTCTGGGATCCAGGCACACAGCACATAACACACCTGTTACTAATGAACATTAGGCCAGGAAGGACGCAAAATATTAAATGCATGTTACTTGTTAACGTTAAGGTTTTGGGGAAAATGTTTGGGAAAGCAACAACTTACCTACCAACCACTGTAAAATGTAAATAAATTAGCCAATACATAATATAAAAGTAGTTAAGTGTTTTTTTTTATTGCCTGTTAGTGTGACTGCAAACTAACGCCACCTCTCTCTCCCCACAGTTGCTGCGGTGTGACGTGGGTCAGGAGAAACATCGTACCCAGACAGAGATGCAGGTATGAGGAGCATTGGCAATGCCATTCACTTAACACTCTGTATGAATGGGATCTATTTATACATATCCATACATTTACATTGCTGCAGTGTATTGTGCATGTGTATTTTAGAAGCAACACCCACTGTGGGAACAACACATTTCGTAACTAAATCTCCTTGGCATTGGTGATGAGTTGAACCCATAGACTGTAAAAAAACAGTCTTTGAAACCATGTTTGCTTGTAAGTGCACCATATGATCCCAACCTTCCAATTTATTCCTCTTCTCAGACCGTAGATAGGTAGCTCCACCTAGTGGTATCTAATGCACACTGCGCATATTTAGAGGTGACATGCTGGCACAAGCACATGCATGCAAATGCACACACACACACACACACACTGGGAAAATGATGCAGATCTTATTTTGTTGGACAACTTAACATATGCGATTGAAGACTTGTAGAAACTTATCAAGGGGTCTGATTGAAACTTGCCACTGCAACAAGAGGGAAGCATTTAATAATTTGTCCCATCTAGAGGGGTGTCATGCCCTCAAATCACCTCTGCTTGTGTTGCACATTCTAATATTAGGACTCACTGTGTCTCCCTAGCCCGCATCATGTTTAGCAGCAGCGATCAAAGAATCAGGGTCACCGGGGTGTCGACTCAGACGTACAGTACCGTTAGTTTAGCCTTGGTCTGACGCCACTGACGCCAGCTATAATTATAATCACATCACTGTCTGGCTGTTCAACATAGAGACTCGCTTCATGAGAAGGCTTGTACAGAAGGAATTAGTTGTTTACTTGGCACACCAACAAGTGAGGCATTTTAGAGAGGGAAATCAATTGAGACACCTCGTTTTTTTTCTACCTCTTTAATTCCCTCTTGTCACATTTTTTGCAATTTCTGCCACTTCGAGAAAAATAAACAGAAAGAGCAATCTATCAGCAGTGTTTGGCACTTATCTCTGATTAGGATTAATTGGTATTTGATTGCGTGCCTCGTTAGAGCCGATCAGTGTTATGGTGCCGTGTCTCCCGAGGCCCGCTCTTTGCAGCTTCTTGGGTGACAAATGTAGACACGGGGCAAAGAGAGTGAGCGAGTGAGTCCTGCGGGGGTCTAACACACACACCCAGGAGAAAACAAATCACATCTCAAAACACTGCGATAAATGAAAGACAGATGAAGACGCATGTGTCTCTGAGTCCATGGGAAAGGCATGGCTTTAAAAGTATCTGCTGAAAATGACATAATATCCCTTTTAAGAGCATGGTCCCACTGCTTGCATGCAGGGTCATGTGATTCACTTACTGATTCCAGGGAAGTAAAATCCCCCCCCCCACTCCCTCCTTTCTACCCTTGTTCATTTTGTGTGACATGCTGTGTGAAGGCCAGACTGGGACTGGGTACCCCTGGGAAATTCTTGCCCCGGGAAAGGCATGAACTCATTCCACACAGTAGAGGATTTAATGAACCTGATGGAAAACATGCGGGCCTACTTTTTATTTCACACCCTGCACATAGGGTATACAAAGTTTTACTGGCATGAATATATGTCAGCACGGGGTTTTTGGGAAATTGAAAATGTAATACTTTGAATTACATGGACATTCCACACACACAATGTGTTGACATTAATGACTATGAAGGAATAGAAAAATTATTAGCCATGGCATATTGTGTAGGGCATGTAGAGTCATTTTGTGTCAGCTTAGAAACAGTCCTTAGAATTAAATACACAGTATATTAGATCAAAGGAGGTATCTGATTGCAGCTTTCAATGCAGTAGTCGATCATAGAATTTGAAACTCATTTTATAGTCTTCCTTGACACTGTATAGAGGAGCTGAGCAGCCTCATGAAATACTCCAATACAGGCCAACAGGAATCAAACATGTTTATTAGAATGAATGAGGCAGACTCAGTGCAGCAAGGGCAGGGCTCGGCTCAATAAACCCCCGTTTCCAGGGAAATGGTACGGTCCAGCCTGGCTGCGCTTACAATGCAGAGAGGAGGAAAAAGCAAAGAGCTCTCACTCTGCCACTACTTTCGGTTACCTCAAACGGGAAAAAAATCGCAAACCGGAGCCTCCTGTCTAAGTATTTTACAACATTAACTGAACGGTAGCGAGTTGTGGCTCTCTGTTATAGATTCCCTGCGCGTGCGAAGGTTAACATCCGCGAATTCTGCCCAGTTTTCCTAACTACCGCGTTATTCATCTTCTCAAATATAGACGATCTTTGGTTCATGTCAACGTTGCCATCTCGTTCATGTTGTGAATGCCTGATGTGTTAAAGCGCCTGGACATCTGACAGCCTCTCCCATCCTCATCCGATGAACCGCTGCTATCAAGAGGCGAGAGGATAACGGGAACGGAGAGTCTCCGGTGAATTCTAGTTTCCAAAACGTCGACAGGAGACATTTTTTTTTTAACCGGAGAATTCCGTGTTCGTGTCGGATTATAACGGGGGTTTTGCGGCGGCAGGGAGATGCTGTCATTTAAAGAGACTTCAGTGATCTGAGCTAGAAAACACGACGATGACATCAGCGGTGGATCGTTCTTTCAAAGGCTTCAACGAAATAAGGACAGAAATCATTACAGTTTACTCCGGCAACAGTTACATCGAGGAAGTGAAAATGTAACCCATGACACTGAGATTCATTCATATCCGTTCTGCGTAGAAATCATGCGCTTCTTCGTTGAATTTACCTTGAACACGCTGTCTGTCATGATTTGTATTTTTTTAATTTGATAGAAGAATTGCACGGATGCTGATGCTGCTGGCTTATATCTGCGGTAGCCATCTCCATCGTACAGTAACCTGCTTTTTGGTCGGTGAATGCATAACCCACGTGGCTTCCTTATTTATCGACCCATTCTGAATACGTTTATTGTTCCGCTGCCCCTGTGGCTGACTGCCAAGCCTGTTAAAATGACTGAATAGTCTACTTGTTTGTTTGGAGGCGTGAGATCATTCAGTCTGTTGCACCTGCAAAGGCTGGTGGACCACACCTGCACAAAGCTCCAAGACAAGGAGGTGCCACTGTGATGTTACATTTAAAAATTTAGTGTATTTTATATTTTGGATCAGAAGAACTTTTGATTTCATCCCACCAGCCAAAGCAAGTCTCACACCTCTTAAATGTTATAGAATAGAACTGGGCTTTCAAGCATTATTGTGTTATCTATAATAATTATCACATTGGCACATGCTGATGTCTTCCGGATAGAGCAAACCATATATCTTGAATGATTATCAATTGAGTTCAATCAGCCAGTCTATTAGACCGCACCCGAACAAAGCTCCCCTGTGATGCTGGACGTAGTGAAGATGAAGGAGGTGTGCAGGATCTGCGCCCGCGAGCTCTGCGGCAACCAGCGGCGATGGATCTTCCACCCGAGCTCCAAGCTCAACCTGCAGGTCCTGCTGTCCCACGCTCTGGGTCGCGAGCTGACCCGGGACGGCCGCGGCGAGTTCGCCTGCTCCAAGTGCGCCTTCATGCTGGACCGCATGTACCGCTTTGACACGGTGATCGCCCGCGTGGAGGCCTTGTCTCTGGAGCGCCTCCACAAGCTGCTGCTGGAAAAAGACAGGCTGAGGCAGTGTATCGGTGGCCTGTACCGCAAGAACAACACAGAGGACGGTAATGTTACTCTCTCCGGGTCCAGTGTGGGAGTCGGGACAGAGGTAGGGTCGGAAGACTGTCCTGTGGTGGATCTCTCCGCCCTGCAGGATGTGAGATATTCTGAGATGATCCAGGACGATCTAACTTACTCTGTGTATGAATCATGGGCCGATAAGGAGGACCCAGCCCTCGACCCTCAGCCCCAACATCAACACCACCACCACGCCCATCACCACCACCACCAGTGCCCAGGATCAGACTCCCTGCCTGGGCAGAAGCCGAGACGCTGCAGGGGTTGCGCGGCGCTCCGTGTGGCTGATTCGGACTACGAGGCGGTGTGTAAGGTGCCTCGCAGGGTCGGCCAAAGGAGCACCTCCTGCGGACCGTCCACCCGCTATTCAGCCGGTGCCGCAGGGGCCGACGACCCTCAGACATCCTCTGGAGGGTCAGACGCCACGACCATCGCCTCCGAGTCCCCTTCGGCCGGGCCAGAGAGCGACAGGACCTTGTGTGAGAGGATAAGTCCCAGCCCCACATCATCTATAGAGTCACTAGACACTGCCGTGGATATGGGCTGCCCTTCTACCGCACACAAAGAGAGGGATGAAGTTGAACAAGAAAGAGAGGCAACAGGAGAGAAATATCCAGAGGCTCCAGTGAGAAGGGACATTGTTTGGGACAAGCCCCCAAGTGAAAGCTGTCTCTCTGTGGTTGACGTGGTACTGAGCCTGATGAGGGGCTGGGAGTACCGGCCAGTTAAGACCCAGCAGGGCAGCAAGCTCCCAGTTCTGGTCAAAGCCAAACTAGAGCAAGGCCTGTCCCTGCCCCTTCCCATCCCACTGAGGACCCCCTATGGAGGGGCAGTGGACTGTGAGCTGTACCTCCACCACCCTGTGCCTGAGGTAGTGACCCCATCCGCCCAGCAGGAGCTGCAAACAGAGCTGGCAGAGATGGAGGAGCAGTGGCTGGATGACTATGTGCAGTGCGGGCCGTTCCGCTTCCAGCAGGTAGCTCGATATGAAACAACCTAGGACATCAGACCCTGCTCAGCTACGCAACACAGTGTAGTTTTCATTTTTAACTTTAAACATTCTCACTTTTCATAGGAGAATCAACAACTAATCCTCCATTTGTGTTCCAACCATTCGGCGAGACTGAACGAGGTCAAGTCTCTTTTGATTGGCTGTCTTACTCATCTCCTTCGCCTCTTACAGAGCCGAACACAGTCGGCTCCTTGATTACCCTCAAGGGCAGCATAAATACCCCTCCTCATCACTATCCTAGCAGCACTGTCGTTGCCATGGGAACTGTTGCCAAGGGCTGCAGCGGTACCTCTGTGTAAAGGCTCTGCTCAGTCTGATCCAGCTTAATAACTTCTATTGTCGTGTTAATGATTAGTCTGAATCTAGCATTACATGCCAGGCTTACAGCAAACGGACACAAGGCTGGGAAACAAGACAAGTCTATTATATGCTTGTGTGTTGGTCTATTATAAGGCAATAGACTATGCTGGAGAATGGCCCTCTCATACATGTATGAATGAGGACATTTACATCCCAGCCATTCATACACTAATGAACGCTCTGTTACAATAGGTTAAGCAAAGTATCTCAAACTAGAATATTGTCAAATGAATTTCTGTAGTCAATGATAGGTTTGCTGTGAGTGCTGGCCTTTCAACCAGAGGTTTATTTCCTGGGTTCACAATAGCAGGTAGTAAGTAGTGCTCAGCTTGACTGTGTGTCCCTATTGGCTAAAAAAATACATCCCATCAGCTCACATATATTAACTGAATAGAGTAAACAGTCTACAAAGGTAGACTTTCTATTTTTTTCTTCTTTCTCTCTCTTACTCTTTCTCTCTGACCACGTAATGTTTAAGACATAGATCAGAAACTCAGCTGAGGATCGCTGTAGAATTGGTTGCATATACTATTAATAGCACCCAGAGGGCCCGGTGTCAGAGTATCATTACATAGATCTGTAAAAACAAAAACAAGGAAGTCAACAACATGCTGCTGTGGTAACAGCCGCTTCCCCAGGAAGTCATCCAGCAGTGGGATGACATCACTTTCCACTCTCACTTAACACTCTACATACTGCATGGACAGCTGCCTAACATCGCCCACACTTAACACAGTCTGAGTGTGTCTGTGTGTGTATTTCATGAGTGACTGAAATATTCATGATGCCCATATCATACCTTCAAATATTTGAATCCTCTATACAAACAGTGGCACTGGGGGATTCAGACTAAATACTGAATTGTTATTGAACTGTACTGACATGATTCTTCCTCTGTCTGTGTGTGTGTGTGTGTATTGTAGAAGCTAATTGATGAGCAGCAGGGCCAGTTGAGTCAGTATGAGAGTGCTGCAGGTCAGTGTGTTGGTGAACTGCAGAAGGCCCAGGACCAGGTCCGCTCCCTCCAGGCCAAGATCAGAGAGAGTGAAACCAGGAACCAGGTGCAAACACTTAAACCACCTTTAATCATTACACTTCATCCACCTGAATCTGCTACTAGATGAATCTGCATGAAACCTCCATATATATGGGACAAATCAATGACTGATTTCTTACAAATTCAAATAATATTTGTCTTTTATTATTTTACAGTGTCATAGTTGTCACACTCTTTTGATGCTTGCTAACGTGTGTGTGTGTGTGTGTGTGTGTGTGTGTGTGTGTGTGTGTAGAAGCTGCAGGAGCGTCTTGGGGAGATGGAGCTGGAGCTGCGGTCGGCCAGAGAGGAAGCCCAGAGACAGGAACGCAACGTCCAGAACCTCACGGATACTGTCAGCTCCAAGGAGACAGAGGTAAGGAGAGAATAATGAAGGTGGGAGGGAAGGGGAGAGAGCTAGAGAGGAGTATGAAAAAGAAATTGGGTAGAGATAATGGATAGAGCGAGGAAGGAATACATTTGGAGAGTGAGAGATTTAGAGATTGAATGTGGGAGAAAGAATGGGAGGAAAGGAGAGCAAGACACTGATAGAAATTAAGTGTTGAAAGGGAAAGCACACAAAGAATGCACAGTTTCAGTTTTGCAAAATGTTTATATATGTGTGTGTGTGTGTGTGTGTGTGTGTGTCCTTCCCAGGCTGTGGAGTTGTACAGGGTGATTGAGGAGCAGAATAAGATGCTGTGTTCTCTCAAAGAGCTGGCCAACAGAAACCAGCTGCAGCAGCTCCAGGTTTGTGCTTAACACTGACACTGACTGATACCAGGATGTAGTTCTTCTTCACAATTCAGCATATATTATTACTCTAATACTGACAAATAACCTTTGTAATATGTAAGAGGGCTGTTGGAACGCTACAGTATTTTTCTGTTATGTTTTCTTTACTTTTTCATTTAATCAGACACGTTTAATCACTTAAGAACAGATTGTTATCTTTACTGGTGATATATGATTTTCTATAGTGCCCATTAGTTCCAGCTGGCAGGACACAAACCCATACTATCGTTTTCTGTCTACGGACCCCATTCACTCTTTCTGTGCTTTTTTTCCCTCTCCCCTCCCTTTCTCGTCCTCTATCTCCTACCTCCTGATTTCTCTCTCTCTCTCTCCTTTTACATCCTTTCTATCCCTCTCTATCCCCGGGGGTTGGGCTGTAGGTGTCCGGGGCAGAGAGCATCCGAGGTCAGGGTGAGGTGCTGGGTCTCCAGGCCTCGCTCTTCCAGGCCCAGCTGGAGCTGCAGGCCGGCCAGCGGGCCCAGCGGCAGGCCGCCAGGACGCAGGAGGACCTGAGCCGGGCCCTGCAGCGCCTGGAGACGGACCTGCAGGGGGCGCTGCAGCACAGGAGGGAGACGGAGAGACACAACCAGGTGAGAGAGGGAGGAGTGTGACTGTGACTGTGTGTTTCCAGATGCACGATGGGTGGGATGCAGTATAGTTAAGAGTTTGTAGCATCTAACCGTGGTGGGGTTACAATATAACCACTTCATCAGCAGTACAGCTACCTCGTCAAATTCTATTACATTACTGGGGATAGTCTCAAAATGATCAAATTAAATAAATAGGAAACTTCCTTTCAGGGAGACTGCAAATGGTAGTGAGTGTATTTACTTGATGGGCTGTCTATTGAGAAGCCCTGCGGTTGTGTATGAGCATTTAGCATTCAGTATTGATTTTTCAGTGACAATTATTTGGAGTTGACAAGTGTTGATTGGAGAGTTGTTTATGCACTCATATAGATTATATGGCTCTGGTTCAAAACTATCTAAAGAGTTCAATTAATTCTGATGGGTGTGGAAAACATAAGCACAGTGTTGATGTTTTTTTTACTGACTTATTTGAATTAACACTGCTGTGTAAGAGTATGTTGTAATAAGTCTATGTTGAAGCGAATGTGCGACTTCATTTACACAGCTCTCTGTACAATGTCCTGTCTTTTGTTCAGGAGCTGCAGCTGGCTCTGGAGACGGCCCACTCTGCACTGCTGGAGAGAGAGGAACAGCTGAGAGAGAAGGAGGGAGAGAGACAGAGGGAGGAGGAGGAGAGACAGAAGACCATCAGAGAGCTGAGGGCTTTACTGCAGACCAAAGAGCAGCTAGTAGAGGTTTGTCAGACACACATACTGTACACACACACACACACACACACACACACACAGCATAAACAGCCGGCCTCATGCCTACACCGATACATAAACACGCACAGGCACCAAACCTCACACACATTAGAAGGATGCATTTATGTCCTTATTGGTTATATTTCACTCTATCAGTCAGGTTTATCAATTAATCAATCAATCAATCAATCAATCAATCAATTAGTTATATGAAGATATATGCGATGATGCAGATATTATAAGACTTGTTAGTTGCATGCATGCACACACACATGTACATTTATCTTACTATACTTGTAAGGGCCTTCCATTGAGTACATTAATTCCTTAATTGCTAAACTAACCAAATTCTAATTCTAATCTTAACCCTAAATCAACAAACAGCCCCATGAAGAATTGAGGACTGGCCAAAGAACACACACACACACACACACACACATGCACGCTGACCCACTCTGCTTTGTTCTCTACCAGGACTACTCTGACTTGCTGGAGCAGCAGCATGACCCAAAGGAGAAGAGAGACTCTCTGCTTCAGAAACTCCGCCAGCGCATCAAGGACAGAGACAGAGCACTGGAGGTAGACAACACACACAAACACACCGACTCACCAACACTCCAATATTAATCAATATTGCATCTTCATCTCAATATGATAACTTACTTAGAATTAGACTTGGCTTTTGTAAATCTCTTAATCTGAACGGTGTGGTTGAGAGTGAAATTGAAATTGGTCCTATTTCGTTTGTTTTATTTTGTTGTTGTTGGGACCTCATTTGAGAGGTGTCAGGCATAGTGATGATTGACAGTTGTGTCGTCCAATCCGCAGCGAGCAGTGGATGAGAAGTTCCGCTCTGTGGAACAGAAGGAGGAGGAGACGCGTCGGCTGCAGCTGCTACTGAGAGAGAAGGAGAGAGACCTGGAGAGGCAGCGCTGTGTCCTGGCCAACAACGAAGAGACTATCACTGTAAGAATACACACACACCTATACAGAACTTACACACACACACACACATGCTAACACTCCCTCCCTCTCCTCGATTTGTTTACTTCCCCCACCATTCTCTCTCTCTCTGTCTCACACACGCACCACCTCAAATCCATCACGGTCATCAACGTTCTTCTTGTGTGTCTGCCTCTGTGTGTCTATGTGTGTGTGTGTGTGTTTGTCAGAGCCTGGAGGTGCTGGTGCGTGGTAAGGGTCTGGAGCTGGAGCAGGTGTGTGAGGCCTGGAGGAGCGTGCAGCGGCAGCAGCAGGAGAGCGAGGAGAGGCAGAGTCGCAGTCTGAGAGAGAGGGACACACTCATCAGCCAGCTGCAGACGGCGCTGCACACCCGCACCCAGGAGGCAGAGGTGAGGGGGGGACCAAAACCCTGACCTTTAGACCAGGAGGGACACAATTCTGGAAGGAAATCAAGAATATACCTTGTGCGTTTATGTCAAAATCCTTCTTCCCCTTCCCTCTCCTGTAGGATCTGCGTCGCTCCCTGCTGTCCCAGATCCAAACGGGACCCAGCGACGTTCTGGAGGAGTTGCGGGCTCGTCTCCAGCTCAAGGACAGGCTCTTCCAGGAGGTGCTGTCCGACCGAACGCGGCAGGCCCAGGAGCACCAGGAGCAGGTCCAGGATCTGTTCAGCACCATCAGTGCCAGGGACCAGTACATTCAGGTACTGGAGATCAGCTGAACAGAAGTGAACAGGGTCTGCACTCAGGTCTAATATAGTAGTAGTAGGTGAGGAAGGTGAAAAATTGTGAACATAAATTAGAAAAAAGAAAGTTAGGATATCATGGATATCATGGAGAAGTAAGCAAGAAGTATTCTTACTGGAAAACTGCTAATAATAAAGATAAAAAAGATACTGTATCAAGCACTTTGAGGTTTGATGGTCAACATGAGCTTTAAATTCCATTGTATAGTAATGTGAGACTCTTTGAACTGGGTGAATTTTCTCACTCTTCCATCCCAAAAAACTCCATCCTTTGGGCCATGTAAGACCTGCTCTTCCTTAATCCTCCTCCAGGACTCGGCGGGCCGGCTAGGTGAGGTGATGAACGAGCAGACGGTGAGGCTCCAGGAGCTCCGCAGACAGCTGTCCTCAGGTTTCCAGGTGTCGGGGGTCGGATCGAGCTCTATCTCTGGACCGGACTCCAGTGTGGAGCTGCAGGCCGTGCAGGAGGAGCTGCATCTGGCCCTGATGAGGGAGAAGGAGGCCCAGGAGGAGAGCAGGAGTCAGGCCGCCACGCTGGACTCCCTCACCAGGACGCTCCATGTTAAGGAGGAGATCATCAGGGTCAGTATGAGAGAGCGAGGGGATCTTTGTGTGTGTGTGTGCACATGTGTAAAAAAAGCCTTGGCAAATTGTGCATAACTTTACCTAATTGTGTGTGTGTGTGTGTGTGTGTGTGTGTCTTCCGTGTGTACGCCCACATGCCTGTGTGTGTGTGTTCATATTTCAGGGCTTCCAGAGGCAGATGGTGGAGCCGTCAGGTCTTCCTCTGGTAGAGAGACTGACCCAGGAGATCCAGGAGCTGAGGGAGAGCCTAGTCCAGCAGGACGTCCCCCCAGCCAGAGGTCCCGTCTTAGGCAGGGACAGGCCAAACAACAGGCAGCCTGAGTTTGGAGGTGGGCATCAGAGAAGCATGGGCCAGTATCTGTAATGGCAGCTCCCCAGCAGCAGGGGAACGGTGATTGTGGTGGTCAGAGTGGAGTGGCGCATGGTGGTGGTCCTACTAATTTAACAGGAATTTAACCCATGGGACTTTCTGGGTGACAATGCTAACACTGAACATTATTTATTGTAACTAGGAATGGAACTTCATGGATTTTGGCTTCCAACTCCAAGCCATTTCCAACAGATCTCAGTTCTGGCTCGAAAAGGCAGAACATTCATGTGTGAAATGTCTCTTTCATAAGTGAGACATTTAATTTCAAGAGTGTAATGTGGGTATATAGAGGGATAGATCATCTACAGCAGCAGGGAGTAGTGGTGGTTGGGTTGGAGAGTGGTGGCAGTCTTAATACTTCTAATTGAAGAGTTCTATTCCAAAACACTGTATATGCATTTTGGAATAAAAATCATTACCTGAAATTCATCATTCAGTATCTCTAAAATGCAGACGATCCAATCTGTAAGCAAGAATTTAGGTACTATCTCCTAAAAAGTGCTAGCATTTGTTTTAATTTTGTGCTTTCAATCATTTTGTAAGGGTGTCACTTTTTTCAAATGATCTCATTTTGGAACAAAACTCTTCAATTTAACCTCAAGTACTCTGGGTGTCTTTCTGGGTGATGACTAGTTTGGGAATGGCTGCAAAAAATGTTTTATTTAATCTCTTTGTAAGGTTTTACTGCAATTATCAATGTCGTCATTATTATGATTTTGCACAATTCATTTAATTGTTTACTGTTAATATCCCAAGAGATTTTCTATTTTGTATGATAGTCAATATAGCGTTATTTCGTTTGTGAAATAGTGTTATTGGGTTTTGTATCTTAATATTTGGTCATGTATACTAATCATAGTAGATTACTGTATGTGTGTGTGCCTTTGCATGTTCAGCAGCATGTACATGCCGTTTCTGAATGGCGTAAATTGTATGATAACTCAATCCAACTCATATGAAAATATAATCACACCACATTGCTTTTATGAATATAATACCAATACTGAATTTACTGCTGTCATTTATGTAGAAAATGCTTAGATGAATGTTTTCAAATATGTGTTTGCTTCTGTGATTTTACGAGACTCAGTGCAATTCAACAACCATGAATTACCTTTAGCTGTGATTCATTTTTAATATTAATATAAAATTGAGCGTCACACTGGAGCACAGTAAGTATGAGGGTCATTTTCTTGGAATGTAAAGTGTATTTCATACTGTATGTATGCACAGTCTCCCTGAGAGGTTTGAACAGCATGAAAAGATCAGTCACTTCTTTTTGCATTGCAGGCGTTCCTACAATTTCTCCTTATAAGCACATTATAGCAGCATATAGATTCATATAGACTCATTCAGAACCTTACATGTTATTGACGAGTTCAATAAATAAACCTACAGTACTCTCTCTTATGCATTGGTTTATTCAGCAGGTGTTCATGGTTTGTACGGTTCAACTGTCCCCCTCTGCTTACACATTTATATATTGGCCCAACTTTTATTTGTTCCCCTCCCATGGTACAGAAACACATCCCTACTGTATGTCTTTCTCCAATACATTAATCAACTCTTCTGTTTGCTACAGTCAGGCAAATGCACAGACTAAAAAGAAGTACACACTAAATGCACAGTAACTTAATCAGTGTCCAGTTTCAGAGGAATAAATGCACTCCTTTTCTTGTGTGTATTCATGCATGTGTGTGACTCTCAGACCTAATTAAGATAGAGAGCATATGTCACACGCATTATAGAGTATAGAATGTCAGGCTCTGCTTTGCACAATTGACACAATCTGATTGGTTCTATGATGTCAGCCAATATAGATCAGATTCAGATAAGTGACTAAATCCATTCAAATGTGACCAACTTTCTGTGATATAGACCATTATGTGGCTTAGCAGATAAAATGTAAACCTATAAACATATACACCTAATGGCACTGACAATAAAAAGAGTCAATAGGCGAGTGAGTAGTCTATCCTCCATTAGTTCTTCATTTGTTTTTCCAACAGCACATTCAGTGAAAGTCATGGCCAGGATTTAACCTCGTCACAGTTACATGTAAAATTTCACAGGCAAGCACATGTTGAGAAGATCAACCCTAATCCTATTCTGTTAGGACATCATAAGCCTTTTAGATCCATCCCTCCAACTGGTCCATGCTGTCCCTAAAGCCTTTATCAATGGCTTAATGTATTGGATTATATCCTGGGCCAGATCTAGTGTTTAGATCCATGCCATAACGATGCCTTTTACTGGAGCTTCTCTAATTCACTATGCATTGGTCCCAACTTTTGGCTAATGTGCACATTCATTGCAGTGAAGTCTTGCGTAAGCACCAGCTGCACAATTGAAACCACAATGCCTGTGCAATGCACGCAGTATAATCCCTCACAGCATCAGTGACCGGTCCCCACCGCACACAACACATGTCCCTAACTCTGCACAGTTACCACGTCTGTCAAAAACAAGTTTCTGGTTTATATGTACATACAGTCAGATCCATGAATGGCCCAATGCTACCCAGCTCAGCAGTGTAATGGTTACACATGAGACTGTTATTCCCCCAAAGAGCACAAATTACCAGCATCGTCATGGAGGTTAGGAATCTTGGCAAGTTGGCTGAACTATTTGTGCAAGGGAGGAGTAGTGGTGAGAGTATTTATTTCAGAGAGCTGGCCACACCTTTTCTTTTATGGAGACACAAGCCTGTGTTGATTACAAAGTGTGTTTTTACATAATTGTACTTGAATGATTGTTGAATTGCACATGGTCACAAAGTAAACATCATTTAATGAAGACATTTAAAGGCCAAAGCAGTTAATGATTGGTCATTTCTGTTGTTTTTCTGTTGTTTTTACTTGTTTTTCCATTTTTCCGTACATGTTTCAACTGTGCTGTTCTTTCTGTAGAACTGAGCTCAGAGGATGAAGAAGAAGATGATGATGCCAACAGTGAGTATGCTGACAGCGCTGATGAAGAGGAGTCCAGACTGACCGCCCAGTCCCTGGCCAATATGAAGGTATGAATGCAGCCAACCTGGAAATCGAGATAAGCTCATACTTATCTACTCATAAAGCTACGAAGTCCCCCGTAATGTTTATGCTTAGGCTACTAGCCAGCTGATGGCATGTGAATACTACATTTGAGTCTAGATCATACATGCAAGCAATTTGGCTGGATGTGCTGGACCTTTATAATGCAAAAAACTAAAGATAATTATCTTGGATCACTGGTCCATTTACATGACCACATGAATCCTTCAAAGACATGAATTAAATAATCTAACATTTAAAATTGAATTGAGCTGTGTCAATGATTCAGGGGTTAGTTACAGGCTATGAATTCAGGTGTGACTGACCTGTCTCTTGCCCTTCCCGTCTGTCTGATCAGGGTGCTGGAGGGCCAGGGAAGGGGAGTCTGTCCCAGGACCCCTTGTTTGAAGGCCAGAGGCTGGTGGAGGTCAAACAGCTGGTGGCGCAGAAGAGAGTGGTGGAGAGACAGCTGGGGGAGCTCAAGGCTCAGCTGGAGAAGGCTGGCTTCTCCTCCCTTTCACAGATGAGGTAAGACAGTCTGTCTCAGGGTAAACACTGCCTACTGTCTTTTTTTTTTTTTTTTTTTTTTTTTAACTCTTAATTACTTAGGTTTTACTTAATTAGCCTTTACTTAAACTTAACTGCACATGCTTAAGTTAGGCCATGAACAACACTGTTTTTATCCTCTGTCTCATAGGATCGCCCTGTTCAACCTGCGTGCGGAAAATGAGGATTTAAAGCATCAACTGCCTGACACCAACGAACCAAGCGACGAACAGAAGGTGTTAGAGGGCGAAGAGGAGGAGGAGGAGGAGGAGGAGGAGGAGGAGGAGGAAGAGGAGTTGGATGTGACTATAGAGGGGGAGGAGGAAGAGGACGAAGAGGAAGTGTCTGAGCAGTGGGATGCGTGGGATGGTGAGCTGTGTTTGTCTCAGGGTAAACACCTGGACAAGCCGCAGACCAGAGACAACCAGGGGAAGAGGAAGGCCACCAGACCTGTATCACTGGACCTGGGAGCCCTGCTGTCCCACTCCCCACAGGTAGAGGGAGCCATACTGTGGAGCAATACTGCCGCGTATACCAGTGACCTCATTGCCCAACTGAAATTTCCAATCAGGCATTTAGCTTTAGAAGAGATCCATTTTACACTGGAAAAAGTTTGATCAAAATTGCACTTTTAGCTAATAATTCCAAAAAATAATTTGTCTATGGAAATTTTAATATATGAAGAACCCAGTTTTGTCCCTTTTATCCATGTTGGGTCACATATAGTCATCCTAAAAAGTGTTTTGAAGTATGATTATCTCCACCAGTCACAATGAGGTTCACAATTTAACAGAGGAACTAGGAAATAAAAAAAAATGCTATAAAAGAGAAAGAGTAAAAGAGTATTTTGAGTTGTCTGTTTCTCCCTATCCCTGTATTGGAAGGCATTTTGCCTCATGTAGCCCTTTCTTTCTTTTCCTGTCTAATTAGGAAGCAGACGTGGAGAGTGAGCTGTCAGCCGGCCGGCAGCAGAGCGCCGTGGCCTCGGTGATGTGTGAGAAGGCATCGCGTCTCCAGCAGCAGAGTAAAGAGCTGCAGGAGAGGCTGATGGTGTCTGAGGCCACCGTCCAGGCTCAGGCCGAGCAGCTCAAAGACTACAGAGACTTACTCAGTGAGTGGACACACTGTGTTGATGCTGTACTGAACGCCAGTTTCTTTTTAAATCAGCTGGATCACCCACAAATTGTAAAATTTACAACTTTATGGCCTGGAGGTTAGAGATGTTATGACAGTGGCTCTCTTCCTGTTTTGTGCCATTAAGCAATATCCCTTTGTGCTGAAAAGCAATTCAGCAGAATTACCATGGAATCCAACCTGGTGGCACATAATGTAAAATGCAGTGTAAAGGCTGCAATCTTCTTGGCGATGGTCTCATTTGTTTATTATACTAATGTCTCAGAATTAAAGTGGTAATGATTTATTGATGTTAAAATGCTGCACATATCACCAATGATGTGTGTATTATGGTGATTGCATGCTTTAAAATAAAAAAAGTGTACTAATAATAATGTGACACCTTCAGGCTGGATAAAACAAATGTTTAAAGTTACTGAAAGGATGGGTTCCAGACCGGCCTGGTGTAAACACATTCCAGTCAGGCTCATTCTTCTTCTCTCTCCCCCTGCAGCGGAGACATCGGTGCAGCAGGACAGTAAGCAGATCCAGGTGGACCTCCAGGACCTGGGCTATGAGACCTGCGGCCGCAGTGAGAACGAGGCAGAGAGAGAAGACACCAGCAGCCCAGGTATGACTGACTGGCACTCAGTGTCACAGCTCCTATTTACAGACATTTTGCAGTGGCCCTTTGGTCTTAGTTAGGGTTCAGTTTCAAAAGTAAACTAAAAAAGTAACCCATACTCTGTGACGCACAAACATTTCCTGAAAACAATCATTTCACTGACTATATAGTTGTAGTACTGATGTACAAACACCAGAGGGCAGCAAAGTCCTTGACAGAAGTCAATAGTTCTCAAATGAATGGTACCATATATTGTTTCTTCCTAGTTAAGTTACTATATTTAATCACAACAGCTTGATAGTACAAGCATTTATTTAATTTCCACTCTTTTCAGAGTTTATTGACTTGTGTATAGATCTCAAATTAAGCATTATAATTGGACAAAAATCAACGACCCTGACCTAGGGTAAAGATTTTAGATTTTTTCTTATGTTTGATGCTACCTAAGGGCAAGGTTAAGGGGAAATCAATTTCAGACTGATATTAAACATTCTATGAACGTGTGTCTTCGCTGACAGAGTTTGATGACTTGGAGATGTGCACCTCTCTGGAGTGCGGCTCCCAGTGGTGGCCTGCCAACACCAGCAGCACCTACACCAAGACCAACTCCCAGACCGGCGGTTACGGAGACGAGGTGTCGTCTCTGCAGCGCCTCGTTGAGGACCTGCGCTCGCAGCTGTCCCGCTCTCAGGGGGTGATCCGCGGCCTGCAGAGCCGCCTCCGCTCCCTCTCCACCTCCAGCGATTACGGACCCTCCACGCCCCGCAAGGTCAACTGGTCCTTCCAGGCTTCGCCCTCCCAGAGCGGGGCGGAGGAGGACGAGGGCTGGCAGTCGTCTGACGGAGGTCCGATGCCCTCGCCGCGCCATCCTCGCCCGGACAAGGACCTCCAGGAGTTGGTGTCCCGTGTGGGCGCCCTGGAGGACCAGCTGAGGAAAGGTGGCAAGAAGTCTGTCGGCGAGGACGGCAAGGCTGCCACCTGGCCTGGGTAAGTGAGGTCATTTCATTTAAGTTTTATGTGGTTTGTCACATGGAGAGAATTTTTCTTTGCAAGGATGGTTAGTAAAAACACCGCATGTATTATATAGACAACGTATTCACTGACAGTCAACATCCACAGCAATAGAGGTAAAAAAAAAAGAGAATTCTTGTGCAAGACAAGACAAGAAAAGATCACAGTGCAAACAAGCATAACACAATTGTAGTTATTCTTTTGAGTCTGACTCTTGCTCTTCTAGTGATTGATGCACAGTGTACTCCATGCCATAAAATGTCTAAGCTTCTCGCCAGTTTAGTGATTTACACATCTTGAAATCCATTTATCATGGCAAGCAAATAACATCCACTCAGTCTCCCTCTATGTTAATATTGTTCCATGTTAATCAAATTTAGCCATGGTATGCGGGGATGGGGACAGAAAATGGCAGAAAATGAATACCTCTTTCATGAAATATTCAGATGATTTCACATGTAATGTAATTGTAAGCTAAATGGTTATAGTTTGAAACAATGTAAGTAGCCCTAACCATCTCACTGCAGTCAGTAGACATTAATGACAGTAATTATTTTGTAGGCTAATATTTGTTTGGTAATATGCAGTATTTCATGGATTGTCAAGGTTTCTGTATGTAACCACTCATCTCTCTCTCTCTCTCTCTCTTTTTCTCTTTCTTCTAGTAAATTTGACACGTTGATCCAGGCCCAGGCCCGGGAGCTGTCCCACCTACGGCAGCGGCTGCGGGAGGGCCGGGGCGTGTGCCACATCCTGACCCAGCATCTGGGAGACACCACCAAGGCCTTTGAGGAGCTGCTGAGGGCGAACGACATCGACTACTACATGGGCCAGAGCTTCAGAGACCAGCTGGCACAGAGCAGCGCTCTGGCTCAACGAGTCAGCGCAAAGATCAGTGGACGTGAGTAGGGTGGATTCATGATTACAGTATCACACCGTTGCATATGGCCACACACACACACACACACACACACACACACACACACAGACACACAATGTCTTTACGTAAGTTATTGATGTAAATCTTTGTTCTCTTTCCAACAGGAGATCATTCAGAAGATCCAGATGATAAGACAGAGCTGCTAGCTATCCGGTCAGTGCTAATCTACTCTGTGTGTGTGTGTGTGTGTGTGTGTGTGTGTGTGTGTGTTTGTATGTATGTGTCTGTGTGTGTGTGTATGCATTTGCCTCTGAGTGTGAATTTGTGTGGCAACAGCATTTCTGGCCTGGTGTCCAGTGCTGCATAACACTAGATGTTGGTCAATAGAAAGCATTGATCTGTGATGCGCTAGCTGATGTTTGTTCCTCGGGGCAGAATAATCAGATGCTCACTCGATAATGAGTAATGACCCAGCTGGTTAATTAATGACAGAGGTAATTGGGTAATTAATGACAGAGGAAGAGTGGGGGTGGGTGGGAAAGACTTCCGACAACCAGAAGAGCATTGATAGCTTGTGCAGCAGCGATGAAGAAGATAATTGAACTCACATCTGGTAGAAATAGATTCCCTCTGTTAATTGAAGAGCATGCTTTTGTAGGATCAGACTCATGGGTTTAAGAATAGAAGAGTCTCATTTTATTTCTACACTGCAGTAAAAACAATTGAGAAAATCTTTACATTTCCGATCCACTCCTCCAGCTTAGATTTCGTGCCTCTCACTTCTTCTCCGCCCCATGCAGCCATATTTGGTTTCTTTCATTCTGGTACACCGTGTCACCCTTTGTTTCCCGTGGCTGGTTGCAGGTGGCTAGACATGCTGCTTAGGCCCTTCAGCAATGGCGTCAGAGCTAACTTGTTAAGCCAGGGATGTGTTGCTGATGATGCTGCTGTGATGTCACCACATTACAAACCCCCAAGGCCCTCTGGCATCACACACTGGAGAGGAGAGCCGTGATTGGATCAACTCCCTCCCACACGCGTTCAACCACCCACCCACCCTTCACCCCTTTATTCTTGCCATGGGAGTCGTGACTAGGAGGGCACAACTGATGCCCCAGTAAGGACATAACTAGCCAGTTGATGGGTCAGCTAATTAGGCAGAGAGTGGAAAGTGAAATCCCCTCAGTAGAGAAACAGAGAAAGATGGACAAAGGGAAAGAGAAGAACAAAGGGAGAGAGCTGGAGTGAGATGGAGACACAGATTGTTATTCAAGCGAAGAAAGAGAGGCAAAGAGTAAAGACAGAGAGTGTGTGAGAGAGACAAAGAGAGAGGGACAGAGTGATGTGATGGCCAGTTGACGGCCAGTACGTGATCAACATGTTATAATGCTGTAATCAGGTTGGGTCATGTTCTGGTCTAGCGTAACTGCATCACGTCACCTTGTATGTATTCACTGCAGAGACAGCATACACTCTGACTAACCTCTGACTAATCAGAGGACTCATGACTAGGGCTGTTGTGTGTGTGTGTGTGTGTGAGAGAGAGAGAGAGAGAGAGAGAGAGAGAGAGAGGGCGGGGGGCAAGGGTGAGAGGTCATGCTGTATGTATGAAAGAGAGATGTTTTATAATACAATATATTATAAAACGGATAGTTCCGGTCCTCAGTTCTGATTGGCTGACTCACATTTGAAGGGCGTAATAATACTTGATAAATGCACAGCTGAATCATTCAGCAGTTAATTTAATTATGACTGTGCTAAATGATAATCATCACTCATACTGTTATGCATGTGTCACCTAGCAACCACTTTGTTTAGCCACTGTTCAAGAACTATATCAAATGGAAGGAGAATAACATTTAACTTAATATTATGAAAGATATTGAACATTTGCACTGTTTTTTTTTTTGGTGCAGTGGTGTGTCACCGCTGGTTTACTTTACTTACCGACGCCTCTTAACTCTTCTAAAGTGAGTGTACAGCACAGCCTCTCTTGGCTCATCGCTTAAATGTTATGTAATGCTATATAATGTATATATTTTATGAACATTACCAGTACAGCCCAGCTTAAGTGTCTTTCCAGGCTAATGGTAAAAGCGCAGTGTGTGGCCATCTCTTCTGGATGAGTGATGGATGTTCTGGATGTTCAATAACACTTGTAACACGACTCCTAATTCTGTTTCATAACACAGCTCTTTGACACACAGTACCATTACAGCAGAAAACCATTTTGTTGCTATATTATTGGACAGTTAAATAAATGTTTGTGAAGATGCAAACAACTCTGTGCCCATATCTCCATAAAATCACCTTTTTGAACCATCACTATGTTCTCAAAGTTTATGCCCTGTTCACTGTCAGTGTATATATACAGTATGTTTTCATCTATGTCCAGAAATCTATACAGGACTGTCCAACATCAGAGGAATAGCATGTGCGAATTTTGGTGTAAGAAGCTTACGCACATCAAAGTTAGCACACAGCCTGCTCCGTTCCCTCGCGTTTTGTGTTTGTCTCCATTTAGAATCTGAGTTGGAAGCGACTGTGAGGTTGCGTGGACTCAGTTGAAGCTTGTCCTCTGCAGCGGGGGAGAAGGGGTGAGAGCTGGGTCAAACCCCAGCGCGCCCACAATGCACTGTGGGTAATTAGAGCTGCCCCTCAGAGACAGAGAGAGAGCCCTGCAGTAACGTAACATAATGTAGGAGCAGCGCAGATGGCAAACCAGATGTGGAGGAGACTTATCTTGTGTGTTTTCCGCGACAGCCATCCATCCCATTTAGCCCGCTCCGGTAATTGTGAGTGTGAAGAAAGCAGGATGTGCATTGATTAAATTCACACCAAGACTGTGTGTGACATATTGTGTGTGGGTGTGTGGGTGCGCATAGCAAAGGCTAATGTGTATGAACCAGTGAGTGCCATTTGTTTATGCTTTCATATACATGATGTGAATAAGTGTGTGTATGTTTATATAGGAGTGTGTATGCATTGATGGCGTAATGTAGCTGAGGCTTGTGCTGGCTGCGTTAGGCTGGGGGCCTCTAATCAGGTTAAGTTATTAAGACCTTGCATGGGGAGGGAAATAGGTCAGGAGCAGCTAAAGCCGAGAGAGAGAGAGAGAGAGAGAGAGAGAGAGAGAGAGAGAGAAAGAGAGAGGGAGGGAGAGAGAGTGTGTTAGAGGCAGAGAGAGCGTGAGGCGAAGCAAGAGAGGGTGAGAGGGAGGTAGTGAGATAGAGAGAGCATCACTTTGCTTCACTATATCAAGAGTAGCACATGGTGTAACATCCATTAGTCTTCAGCTATGGGAGCATATTATAAAGGAGTTATAGGAGGATCTTTTATTTGCTGCGGACAATCTAGTTTGATTCAAGACAACCGATTGCGCTTCACTCTCTGAAGTTCTACTTTGGCATCAGATCAGTTCTTGGCCTTTCCTCGAGCTGAAGTCGGACTGAAAGTTTTCTTCTTGTAAGAATAATCCCGCAGCATTCACCGAGAGACCTTCTTCCAACGTGGGATGGATGTTTAAATTTCTCAGGAACTCTGCAGTCATTCACGAAAAGGACCGCACGCTTTGTGAATTCATTCTCTTATTGGAGGAGACGGGGTCAAGTTTTTGGGACTGACGGATCGCAGTGTGTGCCAGTGTGTGTTCTGAAAACACACATACGCACACAGCCAGAAGACAGAGGAAGTGCTGCTTTGTGTATCGCCATTCAGCCGCTCTCTCTCTCTCTCTGATGGTCATTGCAGCGTGAGCACAAGAGCCCTCGGGCTCGGACGTCCGTTTATACACACGTCTCTCTTTTCCTCTCCTCCCTCTCTCTCTCTCTCTCTCTCGCTGCTCTCTCATCTCTGCGTCTCTCCTTTGGGCTGCTGTGTGTTTGCTGGTGGGAGGCGGAAGCAGGGAAAAGGCAAACTTGTGTCCGGAACGTTAATGAGAGGCTTTCCCTGAGGTCAATATAACATATTCGAGGCTGGGACTTCAATGCAGAGGAGTGGAGCCGGGAGTAATTTTGGACCTGGAAACGAGGGAAACGACAGAGGCGGAGAAACAGAAAGAGAAAAGAAGCAAAGAGTTACAGAGGCACAAAGAGAGCGAGGGAGAGGGAGAGTGCTGCTGCTGTTTTCCTCAGGCAGTTGAGTGTGAGACTGAGTCATATTGTGCTACCTAACTGCACTGCTAATTCCTAATTTTATATTTTAATAATTCATTTAAATTCAGTTCATGCAGTTGCACCAGGCTCAGGGTTACACTGACCTCATAGCACAGTGGTGGACTGAAATGATGATACAGTGCATTTATTTGGGCTCCACTGGGGCTAAGGGAGACTTCTATTGATCTACTGTATCTGCTGCACCTATTCCTGGCCTGGGCCCACTTTGAACTGTCTCTGACTGATCTAGTGTGGGTGGATCTAAAGCATTTGGACGGCACCCTGTCGTTGCAGCCCATGCACAAACCATCTGAATCGGATCTAAAGTTTTTGGGCTCTCTAGACCACACACACCCTCCGGATGATCGTCTTTGTGTGTCCTCACTGTTTGGACTACCTCAGCCTCTGAATTGTCTCTTCGGAGGAGAACTGTTCGGGTTAACTCCCAGCCCGTACACTCCCTGTATCTGTGTGTGAGTGTGTGTGTGTGTGTGTGTGTGTGTGTGTGTGTGTGTAAAGTAGCTACTAGCCAAGCAGGGAGCCACCTGAACCCAGCTCCTTTGGAAGCCCGTCTCCGTAATCTGGGGATTTGCTCTGCTTTTCACCCGATTGCCCGCATGCTCAGTCATCCCTCTATCCCTCCCTCCATTGCTTCATCCCTTGCTCACGTTCTACCTCTCCACTGTACCTGCTGTCACCCGCTGTTTGGGGTCAGGACCTTGGCCGCACAGCTAATGAGCAGCGCTCGGTTACCTTGGAGACACGGCTGGGAGTAACTGCCACGGAGACGGTTTTCAGCGACAACAACAACAACAGGCTGGAATTCCTGGTGTGTCCTGGGAGGCTGAGAAAGAGGCAGAGAAGGAGGAGGGCAGGAAAGAGGGCAGGGATGGTCGACGTGTAGCCCAGGCAGAGGGCCGTTGGGTGGCGCGCGCGGGCCAGGTGAGCAGGGGAAGGTGAAGGGGGCCGATGGCTCCTCTGTGGAAGTCCATGTTGTCGAAGAGCAGCCCGCTGTACAGAGACTCGCTGTTCTCCTTCTCTCTGTGGGAGTGGAAAGCCCAGGAGAGAGAGCTGGCCCTGCTGAAGAAACACACTGACAGGGAGAGGAGAGCACTGCTCACTCAACTGGACAAGTAAGAGAGAGAGAAAAAATCTGATCTGTGATGATATGACACATGAAAACGAAAAATAGCAATAGATGCATAAACGGAGAGCAAACACACTAACACACAGCGGCAAATGTACACGCTCTGCTATCTCTAAGAGCAATTTTGTTTGGACAATCAGCTCGTCTCAGTATTGCCATAGATAATCTAAAAGAAGTAATTTATACAAGCAAGGCCAAGTGAAAGATGAGAGACATGGGAATTGATTCTGGTATAATTATAAGAGTGATTAAAAGGTACTATATGAGAGAGCCTCAAATAGTGTTGGGGCATAAACAGATGGGACCATAATGTTCATGTGTGTGTCTGTGTGTGTGAGTGTGAGCATATGTGTGTGTGACCATGTGTGGTGTGTAGGTGTGTGGGTTTACTGCATGTGTGTCTATAGATTGTGTGTGTGGGTGTGTGTGTGCGTGGTGTTGTGTTGTGTGTGTGTGTTGGTGCACGTGTGTGTCCATGGATCAGCCTGGCATCGATTTAGATGAGTGACCTTCACCCTAGCATCTGTGTCCCAACACATCAGTGTTAATTAAATCAGCTGTAGGGGACAGACTGCGAATGCAACTTCTGCCATTAATTTGTATGTGTAGTGTGTCTGCTGCCTGTCCCTCTGCCTGTCCATTTTTCCAAATGTGTGTGTGTGTGTGTGTGTGTGTGTCTGAGGGAGAGAGAGAGCGCATCTTCATTCATCACCTTCCTTTTATTGATTATCTGTGTTGATCCTGGTGAAAGTGTGTATATTTGCATGTGTGTGAAGTTATGCAGTCGTGTGTCTATGTGTGAGGCAGTGAGAAGCTTCTCCAAAGCAATGGGATAAGATCAGCGTGTCTCTCTCTGTGTGTGTCTGTTCAGTACAGTGCAGATAAGTAGCCAAGGTTACTAAGGGCTTACACACTGCAGCCATTCACAGAGAAGAGTAAATCCTTCCACAAAATGACTTGCAACGATGATACATGTGTAACTTAGATATTGGCAAAGAGAAGAGAGGCATAAATATAATATTATGCCTTGTTTGGTGTCTACTTATTATTTTGTGTCCAGACTTTTACTATTGTGTTCCATTCTGTTTCATCACGCTGTCCACCGACCACCGGTTGTGTGGCAATAAAGATTCTATTGTACTCTATTCTATTTGGTGTATCATAGACTTAACATACATAGCCAGGGACATCTGTATGTCACATAGAAAGGTCATATCATTTACTTGGTATAGCAGCATATTGTGTGTGTATGAGCAGTTTCTCCGTTCAATAATTTTGATCCATCAGAACTGTAACACTCAACTGTCCTTCCTTGCCTGGTGGGGGCAGGAATGGATAGAATTTGATGGGTTATTGGAAAGAAGAGACACTAATACCTTACAATCAGCCTTAGTAGAGGTTGAACAAAAACGAGAGCGGTATTACTTCAAGAAGAAGAATGTGAGTGTGCTTCATGAGGAATGTCCAGTAGCTCAATATGAATGAAACACATATTGATTGCCTCTCTGTATATATGTATTCATATATGTGTGTCCGTTTGTGTGTGTGTGTGTGTGTGTGTGTGTGTGTGTGTGTGTGTATATCCACGTGTGTACAGGCTAAGTAAGGAGCTGCAGCAGAAAGACAAGGTCATCGAGTCTCTCCGTGCCAAACTCAACCAGCACCAGTCTCATCATCATCACCATCATCATCATCATCGCTCCGACACACCCTGCAGCAGCCATGCCCTCTCTGAGACCACCGACCAATCGGATCGCATCTCCTTCGTGTCTGACGAGCAGGGCTCCACCAATGAGGACCTGGAGCTTTGCTCTGACATGGACGCTGCCAGTGAGTTCGGCCAGGAGGAAACCCAGGCCTCTACCAGGGCCAGCACAGGTAAATACCCCACACACATGCATGGGGCTCTGTGGTGCAGCAGGGTTAAAGGGGAAATCCACCTTCAGATACTTTTACACTGTTCTATCATCAATCAGTGGTGTTCAATGTGTCCCACCTGTTACTTCAGTTAGTGATTTCCTACATTTCCCACTTTCAACTTTGACTTTCAACATCCCCCAGATGAACGAGCCTGAACTTGTTGCATTCATCTGTGGATTATAAATGTTGGTGGAGAGAGTAGTAGTGATAGCGAGAGCATAGTAACAGCAAGAGAGTACGAGTTTTTCCAGTCGGAAAAAAGTGAGAATTGCGCAAAATGTGTTGTGGCTGCAATGCATTCTGGTCTATTGAGGCTACTGTTGGCTTTCTCCCTGTGTGATTGTTGAACGTTGGTGCAAAATGTCTAATGGAGTCTAGAAAGAAGCTCTTGCTCTTTGATTATGAGTGACACCAAAACCTGAAGTTTACTATTGATGTTTAAGATAGTTGAAAAGATTTCTGCAATGGAAATATCTTGATGTGACATTGTGTTGTCTACATTTGGCCAGTCATCCACAGGAATAAAAAAAAATCACCACCAAACAACAAAATGGGCCCAGTAATGCAAGGTACACTGGCGATTTTATTAAGTGTTAAAGTGTTTCACGGTGGATTTTTCCTTTAAGCCCAGACAATGTGATATGCTCAGGATGTAATGAGTTTTAATCAGGATCTTGACCTTTGTCACATGCCATCTGCAGTCTCGCCTATCCTCTCTGTTAATGACAAATAAAGCACAAATGTCCTGGATTAAAAAAAGGCATGCAAATTTAATATGGTGCCCTGAGTACACGCATAATAAAACACACACACACACACACACACACACACACACACACACATGCACCCATTATTTAATGTGTCTGCTTCCACAACTCATGCCATCTATCATGTCCCTCGGTGACACTACACTCTTTTGATTTCCAGATTGCCACTCCCACAGTGGTTCCATGTCACGCCATCCCTCTGTCCCTCCATCCATCACCTCATCCCACAGAGCCCGGTCCTGTCTCAGCTGTCCCAGCATGCAATGCCCCAGCTCTCCTCACAAAGCCGCTGACATGCAGAGTCAGACAGGTAGGAAGAGGGAGGAGGGAGGAGAGTTAGCACGCTACATTGGCTATGTTCCCAAAAAAACATCAAGACAAAGAACAATGCCAAACGTTTGATGTTATGATGTTATGATGTTTGATGTAATCAGACCGCAAATTCTTTAGAACTCAGTCATTCACGTGTGACTGACATTCAACCCATGTAAATCAATTCTCTATCCCTTCATCTACTGTTATTTTGTGTAGACCTTCACAGTAGTTCCTGCTTTTCCTTTCCTTGCCTGTATCTCTTTCATTATTCTCCTCTCTGTTGTCTGTCCGCATCTGTCTATTCTCTGGTTATTATACTATTCTACCCCTCTTTCTCTTCTTTTCTTTTCTTTTCTTTTCTTTTCTTTTCTTTTCCTTTCTTTTCCTTTCTTTTCTTTTCTTTTCTTCTCTTCTCTTCTCTTCCTCCTCTCTCCATCCATAGTTCCAGGGCGGTTTTCTGTGCCTACATCCACATCTCTCCCAGCCCCAGTCTTCACCTCTACCCCCTACCACTTTGTCCCCTCCTCCACCCAGAGGGCACCCTTGCCCTTTGATCCCCACTCTGCCACCCTGCGAACCCGTTACCAAGGCAACGGGGGGGTTGGTTTCTCCCTGGCTGAGGTGCACCAGGAGCTGCAGATGTTGCAGAGGCAGCTGGGAGACAGTGAGAGTGCGTTTGCTTGACTGTGTGTGCATGCGAGTGTGTGTGTGTGTGTGTGTGTGTGTGTGTGTGTGTGTGTGTGTGCACGCGCATGTGTGTGTGTGTGTGTTATAAACAACAGTTTTCCTGTTTGAAGTTTGGCCTGTACAGGGCCTAAGCTTGGATGGTACATTTTAATTAATCTATATAATTTCCTTATTTGTACTTTCATTAATCAGCTAAGACTAGAGGCCTAATAAAAATGAATGCATTTTGCTCTGGGACCCAGGTAATTAAAATATGACAGAACTCTCTTTCAGATATCTGTGACCTATTTGGGTCCCCACCCACACCCTGAAATAAGACTTAAATGATGCATAGTTTTTGTATTTTTAAGTAATTTTCATGATATTCCTTTTATTGACTCTTATGGCTACTAACTAACTAGAACAAGAATTGCATGAAGAAATATATTTGCTGCTTGGTAGTTAGCCGCCTTACCATTACTATTTCACCATCAATAAGAATAATGGGTAATGATAGTCATGTGACTGTGCTGTCTACAGGCCCGTAGATAGAGCTGGAGGGTGGAGTGTGTGTGTAATTGAGTGAGAGATGATTTGCTGTAACTCATCGCCTGTGGCCGCATAATCCATATCTCCCTAATTGCCTCCTCTCCCTCCTTTCTTCTGCTCTTTTCCTCATCCCCTTGTCTTAAACAATACAGCACAGTACTTAATAATGTCTCTTATTAAATAACTGTTCTTGTCTTGGTGCTTAATGAACCCAGTGCATCCAGCTTGAGATGGATTTGCTGTGATCTCAAACTCTGGTGTGGAATGTCGATTTGAGAAGCCCTCACTGATGTATAATTAACAAACTCATTCTATATCTGGAAAGAAATCCACATCTTTCTGGGACTCTATCTCTTTCTCTCTCTCTCTCTCTCTCTCTCTCTCTCCCTCTCTCATTCACTCTCCCCTCCCTCTCTCACTCACTCCCTTCTCTCTCTGGGTTTGGTAGGCATGAGAGTGTGATTTCACCCTGTCTCTAGACTGACAAGTCTACTGACAAATAGACAATCTTAGATGTATTTATCTATACATTTCAGGCTTTTTTTGCAAACAAATATGCAGTGTTTTTTTTAATCTTCCCTCATCCTCTGCAGGGTTTTCCATTCCACAATCTAAGCCTCTCCAAGGTTTCCCACTGTCGGCCCACCCGCAGCCCGACTCCTCCGGCTTCCTTCCTCTATCCTACCACGGCCTCCTGCCTTCTCCTCTCGGCGGCGCTGCCAGCCTCAGTGCCGGTCTGAATGCCAGCCCAGCCATGAAAGCTGGGGCCAGCCTGCTGGAGAACAGTGCATTGTGGGATATGACCTATGGTGCCCGGCCAATGAGAGTCGGAGCTGACCTGTCGTCAGGATCGTCGGGGTACCAGTCAGGCACCAGCCACACAGGTAGAGATACAGCCTTTAATATCAGACCAGATAGATAAAAACTAAGTGATGAAAAACAATGTGAAAATGCAATTTAACTGTATTGGACAGGAATAGAATATCTTATTTCATAAAGTGCACCTATGATCTGGTTTGCTGTAGGCTCAGACCTGATGAAGGAGCATCTGAGAGAGATCAGGAGCCTGAGGCAGAGACTGGAGGACTCCATTCAGACCAACGACCGCCTCCGACAGCAGCTGGAGGAGAGACTGGCCAACACCGCCAGGGAGAAAGGTAAGACACACACTTTTAATATTGCATCCCCTTTCTCAACACATTACATATAGTAAATATTGATTGACACAGCACTGCAGATAGGTAATTTATTCCTTCCCCATTTTCACCTCCTTCACCTTCTGTCTCCTTATTCTCCCCTGTCCTCCTTCTCCCTCTTCTCTGCAGGTGCTCCTACCAACATCTATATCCAGGGTCTGGACTCGGTCGGTCAGCTGTCCAGTGAGATCAGACTTCTGAAGGAGGAGAACGTCAGCCTGCAGAACCAGATCAAGCAGGCCACCAGAGGTACACAGATGCTGATGCAGGCCTTTTATTAAAAATCAGATATTGGCCAATGTTGTCCACTTCCGAAATGATGCATATGATTAAATTCCTTTGTTTACATATGTATTGTACAATTGATCAATACCACGTTGGTTGTCTATGGGAAGCCCTTAATCTGGATTGATTCTAATGTGCATGAATATTATTATTAGTATAAGTATTATTGTCCTGGGTTTCAATGTTTCAGAGGCTTTTCCACCCTGACAATTATACAGTTCTGAGGAATAACTGAATATTCATAAATCTTTTGGAATTTGTTTTGTCAAATTTAAATATACTGAATATCGGTACAAAATATCTGCTATCTGCAAACCTTATAATGGAATATTCTACAGTATGATATTTTTGCCTAAACCTGATTGGACACAACTGATGTCAACAGATTTGGCTCAGGCTGAATTTCTCACTTAATGGCCAGAATGCAAGTTAGTGACAGGCTCAAACATACTGTTAAAGTGTCAAGATATAGTTCACTGGTGGAAGTACTGTATCCAGAAATGATTCAAGTTTTGGGTTGGTTCAGCCTTGAATTCCCCGCCCGCGTCAAGCTCTGTAATGTTATCTCTCCCATGCAGATGGCAGTAAGGAGGCGGAGCAGATGCGGGAGGCGGTCCTGCTGGAGCGGGCCAGGCTGAAGGAGGCGGAGTTAGAGGCAGAGAGGTGGGCGGAGCAAAGCAGGAGGCTGCAAGCTGAGGCTCAGGCTCACAGTCAGGAGATCACACAGCTCAGACAGGACAGACAGAGGCACCAAGAAACCATCAACAGGTAGAGAGAGTGTGTGTGTGCGTGTGTGTGTGTGTGGTTAACATTTATGCAGAGTAAGTTTTCTAGTAAGTTGATTTTTACTGCTTCATATAAATTGACAAGAGCAACACGCTAAATTACATGTGTGTGATTATGTTTGTGTGTGTGTGTGTGTGTGTGTGTGTGTGTGTCTACAGGCTCCAGCATGAGGTGAGTGTTCTCCAGCAGCAGTTGTGTGAGAGCCGGGGCCTGGTCCACTCTCTGCAGTGTGAGCTCCAGATGTACCACAGAGTGTGTGGCGTCCCCAAAAACACACACTCAGGTAAGACTCTCATCACTACTGCACTCTGTAACTAACTACTCTAGACCAGCTTTGTTGTTACTGTAACAGTTCAGCTGTGGCTTATTGTCAGTGTGAAGGATTGGTTATCAATGGAGTGGCTTGGGTCAATCAATAATCTGTGTTTTGTCGATTGAAGTCAGTTCATTTGAGTTCATTTGAGGGTTTTGTTAGTGCAAGATCACAGCTAATCAGTGACACTGATCAATTAAAACCATCAACTTAATGTTAAATCCCCCTTCTCTCTCTCACTCGCACACAAACACAAGCAAACCACAAGCAAACAAACCTCAGGGAACATAACAAAACAAAATGACTGTTTCTATTCAGCTTGAGCTCTTGAACAGTGAAAACACGATGTGCATCTGGCACAGCTCCTAGAGAATTACTCAGCTTTGGCATACAAAAGGATAAATCTCTCTCTCTCTCTCTCTCTCTCTCTCTCTGTTTGTGTATGTTTCCAAGCAGGTCAGGGCAGTGAGGGCTCCCAGCCAGGGGACATCGCTGTAACCTTTGACCCCAGAGAGCTGCATATTCAGCTGGAGCAGCGGCTGACTGGTCAGGCTGACACACAGCCTCATGCCAGGAGACAGCTCTTCAACGGTCAGTACACCTCACACACCCAGACATCCTCCTTTTGACCACTGGGTGGTTCCAGGCAGGATGAAAAGGGACAGCATCCCTCTTGTTAACAAAATAATTAAATGCATCTGCTCTATTCAGTATAAGATTTTAGGGGGAAGGGGGAAGGAATACAAAAATGTGTTTGCCTACCATTCACCATGTTCAATTTGAACACATCGCCCACTGCCTTTGACCTTTTCAAAGTCAATGTAAGGAGACAGTTTCCAAGACAAGCACACTACATAGCTTCATTTTTAACTGAATTAGTTGAGGTATAATGTTGTCATATTGTTGTTGCCAGGTTTTCAAGAACCAAGAAAAACAATCATTTTATCCAATGGGTTTTGAAAGGTCTTCATAAGCTCAAGGGTCGGAGAACTTTCTCAACCCATAGAGCAGCATGTGACCCTTCAATTTAAGTTAAAACATGAAATCAAAATCACGAAAATTAGAGTTACAAAGTTATCACCTGGCAACATTGATATGTTACTGTTATTTAGCCAGGAACCATGAGCAGATCAATGATTGAGGTGATGCAATATGATTGGATTTGATTCAGTATAGTCCAATGCAATTCACTGCAGTATAATCCTACTTACTGTTCAGTACTTATGGACATTCCTCTTGTCCGCCTGATTCTCATTGTGCCGTTGCTGTTCTCCACAGACAACGCTCCCTCTCCTCCTGTGAGAGACACAGGACTCCTCAGTACTTCCACCCCTCTCACCCCTACACAAGAACACACTGTGGAGACTGGGGCTGCTGACCAAGGTGAGGCCCACCGCCTTAAGGCTGTGACACATAGGCAACATTTAGAAGCACTGTAAATGGACACTTGGCCCAACAATTATGACCAACACAGTCTTCTTCACTTCTGAAAGCAACATTGTCCATCTCAATTACCTCTAGATGGACACACGTATAATCACCTTTATGGTTATCAACTCTATGTTATTCATATTTTTTATCACCTACATAAAAACAAATGGGCAAGTTTCACAGCATGGATTAAAGCTAGTGGATACATTTAAATCTACTGTGATTGTCCCAGGCTAAACTTAATCCATGTGAAATCTGCCCAGTGGTTTACAGACATTTGACTAAATAAAAGTGTAAAAAAAAAATGAGTAAAGAGGAAAAAATAAAATATATCTTGTTACTTTTCAATTCCATATGTGTTAAAGAAGTGTCATTATACTGGCAACACATGTTGACTCAAAATGTGCTGACACATGATGAAAAGTAACACCAAAAATCTTGTTCCAAAGCATGTTTTCTTTTGAAGAGTTTATGTTTCTGTAAAATAATATGTCTGTCTCTCTTCTCTCCTCTTCCCAGCAGCCCCGACTCTGCAGGGCCTGGCCCCGGACGGCTCCTTCGCCAACCGCCACGGCCGCCACACGGTGGGCCACGTGGACGACTTCAAGGCTCTGCAGCAGCAGATCCTGGAGGGCAGCGCTCTCGTCCGCAAGATGGAGACCACAATCCAGTCCCTGACCGCCCCGATGCTGCGGGAGTTCAGCCTGCACCAGGTGAGAGGTCCAGGAACCGAACGTCACAGGTTCAGGTGATCCTGAGACATTGGAAGTAGCCAAGAAACCAAGATGTGTTACTGTGTAGGACTGGGAGGAACACAAGTGAGGAGAGTGGCTCTTGATATCTCATTACCTCCTCAGTTGTCTTGTTTTTACTGATAGACTGATCGCTTAACTGAAGGAAGAGAACAAACTGAATGAGGCTTCAATAACTGAGTTTCCCTCCAAGTACATTTTGTGAATTTTGATGTACTGAATTAGAAAAGCAGAATGGAAATGGCAAGAGGTGATAAAATCAATTTTGAAAAAAGTTTGTATGATTGCTTGAAGTAGAATTGTTTTTTCCAATTTAGAAATTATGTGGAATAAATAATGGCTTAGACTTGGCATGATTGGCTTGGCTTTCACTGCACAACAAAAAAAGTGACTCAAAAATGTCTGTATATCATCTGTCCACCATGACCCCAGAAATACATTTCGGTAAACGTGGCTAACGAGGTATAACATTTTAACTTTTGGATACTATTCAAATAATTAGGTTTTATTTTTTGTAGACACTACAGTTTTATAAGATGACATTACTATTCCCAAAGAAAAAGGCAAAAACAACTATATCAAAACAAGTTTGGTTAACTGTTTATTGTGTTGTCTGTCTCTCTCCCTCTCTCTCAGCCTTTGGACGCCGGCTCTGTCAGGAAGCTGCTAGCCAACACTAAAACCCTGCGACAGATCCTGGAGGAGGCCAACTCTCTGCTTAGGATGTTCTGGAGAGCAGCTCTGCCAAGCTCCGAGGAAACCAACCACAGCACCAAGCAGGTCAGAGCCACCGCTGAGTCTCCACAAAACTCTCCTTGTTGCTGTTACAGCCATGGGGAGAGAATATCGTCCTGAACAGATTCATGAGTCGGGTGTGATGTAATGGAATATACTGGATAAAAGAACCAATAGCAGACCAAGGTTCTTGAACGGTGTGTATTTATTTTGTGTGTGTGTGTGTGTGTGTGTGTGTGTGTGTGTGTGTGTGTGTGTTCAGGAGGAGTCTCTGAAGGAGGAGGTCGGTTCTCTCCGTGTGAGGCTCTCGGAGCAGGAGGAGGCTCTAAGGGACGCCATGGAGAGACTGAAGAGCTCCAACCGCACCAAAGATAGCATGGAGCACTTTATAGTCAGCCAGCGTGAGTCACTGTTTATCCCCAGTACAGCTGCCTCTCTAGCAGTGCGATAGAGGGCACATGCTGGTATAACATACTGTATGTATAACATATCGTCAAATGGATCTAATGCACTTTCATATGTAGCTATGCTTTTCATAACAGTACTCATCACAGGTGATTTGCTACTGGGATTATCAATAATTCCATGGTGGATTATCAATCCACCATGGAAAAACTGTGGGAGACATTTTTTGTTGTTCATAGATTGTTGATCTTTGCATTCAGAGAATTAAAATAATATTATATAATAGGGGTAAATTAATTTTTTTGAATTATTAATTGTTGTATCAAATAGTATGATGAAAAATGGGTTGATGGCGTTTGATCACATTTTGATATCATTTATTTGTATAGCATAACCCTAGCATAAACAATCTTTAATCTTTAATCTTTAATCTTAATCTTTAAACGATTAATGTTAATATCAGCTCAAGGCCTTTTGGCTATACTGAGGTATATAGAGTATATCTACCACTTTCTCAGGATATTGTAGACTCTACAGATAGACTGATAGATTCCCTCCTATCAACCCACTTACCATTAGTACGCATTGATATACAGATGGTGGGCTCACAGCATACCTACCTCTTAAACTACCTCTTCTCCCCCTCTTTCCCTCTCCTTACTCATTTACTTCCTCTTCCTTTAATCTCGCCTTGTTTCATCTCTCATTAATCTCTCTGTCACATCCACGGCTAATACATTCATTCTATGGTCTGAACGTCAGAAATGTGGAATAGATGAATTACCTTGAGATGGGATGATGAGTACTGTTCTTTACTCTTAAAGCACGAGGGAAGATGGATCCATTGTCATCTATCATCATCATCATCTCTGTCTGTTTCACCGTCTTGCTTAGTCTTGGTCTCTCTAGTTTTACCTGAACCCCCCCCCCCCTCTCTTCTCCTTCCCGCTCCTTTCCTGTTGCCCCTTCATCATTTACATACTAGTAGAGTAGAGATGCTAGAGCGGCTTCGTGGCAGAATGAGTCAGCCTTGTGTTTGCGTCTGTATGTCTGTGGTATTGATTCACAGCTGGTTTGTGTATGTCTGTGTGTTTGTTCACAGTGTCGAGAACACGGGACGTCTTGAAGAAAGCCAAGACTAACTTAGAGGTGAGCGCACTCTGCTGAGTCCTTACATGCTCATTTTGGTTGTCACACCACTGATCATATTTTTTTTGTCTTTATGCTTCATAGTAATGTAAAGTATTTGTCTATGAATATGTTATTCTAGCATGAAATGAAATCAAAAGGCTGGGTTTAGTTGAGGTGATCTAACACAGTTGTTTTTGTCCACTACTGGAGAGAAACAGTCACCAATGGATCATTATCAATGAATATCCTTGTTTTCCCCTCTTTCTTTCCTACTTTATCTCTGAAACACCTTCTGCTCTCTCTCTCCCTCGTTTTCTCCTCCTCCTCGTTCTCTCCTCCTCTCTCTGTCCCTCTTATGCCTCCTGCTGAGTCTCCCCAGGAGAATGAGCTCAAGATGTCCTCCCTTCGCCATGCCTCTTTCACCTCTCCTTCCTCCTCCTTTTCTTCCCCCTCCTCCTCTTCCCCCTCTTCCTCCTCCACCTCTTCTTCTCGTCCCTGGGTTGGTAAAGGTACGGTTCCCTGGCTTTGTGTGCCTGTGACTGTGCCTGGATCAGTGTCCTGATAACACGATAAAGCTGCTTCTGTTTGATGAAAACCTCGGTATCTCCCTAAAAATGAGCTTTTCCAGAATGAAGAAATTGACTGGTTTTCAGATTAATGGCTATTCATTTAGCTAAATATCCATTGGGTTTTGAAACAGCTCTTGGATCCAAGGTTTGTGGATCTTTTTTAGTGCATCATCTCAACTTTTAAGCAAAGTTAAAAAAAAATAATAAAGAGAAACACCAAAATGGGAGTGAGGTTTTCATACAACTGCAGCATTTGGATAACAAGGATAACACCAGTGCAATTGTAGTTTTTTTCCTATCACCATTATTGCCCATGAAAAGTCTAAACCCACTGCTGTATTTGCCACAGTCAGAAGCTACTACTGTCTGTTCTAATGCAGATTTGTTTTACCTCACAGAACTCATTAATGAATCGCTTAATGGGGGTTTTCACTTTTTCCATTACTGTGCACTGTTACTTACTTCTGGTGACAGTGAAGAGGCAAAGCGTATTATTAGTGAGTCTCTCTAGGTGGGAGTCTCCACTGGTATTAAATGGCAGTGGATTCTCCTCTGTTTCACTCTCACCTTTTCTCACACTTTTCCTTCATGGTTTGCAGTGAGCATGCTTGTATTGTGTTGAAATGAGTTTGGAGAGGTCAATAACAAGCAAGTGCTGTATAACACACGCAAAAAAAACAACATATTGAAATGTAATATTTTACCACCTCAGCGTGCTCAGGCAAAGCTGAATAATAACTTGGAATGTGATGCATTTCTTCCTGTCTCTCGACCTACTCTCTCTTTCTTTCTTTCTTTCTTTCTTGTCAGTCTCTTCTGATTCCTATCCAGCATAGCCGAAATACCATAAAGCCACAGTATAAAAACACCTCTCAGTATAAAAACACCTCTCCTTCTGCTCTGTCCCAGGTGAAATCGCAGGAGGCTTCTGTGAGCTCGCCCTCTCTCCTGGTTGGGGTGTCATGAGGCCCCGGGCCCCAACGTCCTCCAGCGCCCCTGCTGTCCCGGTGTCCGGCCGGGACCTGGGAGCTTCACACCACCAGCGTCCCCTACAGGCAGCCTTCCTGTAACACACCAGCCCCGGATTCCTCCTGGGACATACTGTACACATCATTTCCTTTCCACGTGGGAAATGCTGGAAATAATCCTCCTGGCTTTCTTATTGGTTGGAGAAACACCTTAGTTGAGTGGCGTCTGTCAGAGTGTTGCTGAATGTTTGCTGAGGTTTAGTGAGTGCGAGGCGCTGTGTGATGTTAGAGTTTTGCCAGTTGATGATGGTTTATGAATGTGAATGATTGTCTTTGTCAGGTATAATTTATGTAGATGCCATGAAGGGCTTTTCTTAAGGTCCTCAACTGAAGTGTTTCCCCTCAATTCTATGAGACCATTCAGATTTTTGACTTCAGCAGGGATTCAAGAACAAAATCAACTTCAAGCCAGCAAGGAAAGGGGCTTTGAAAAAGCCAAATCAAACTAAAGTGCTTCCTCTTAGCTTCTTTTGAGGCTAGTTTTTGTTAGTATGTAAAATAGTTGCATGTGGTTTGAACAGCTTGTGGAAAAGAAGCCATACTCTCTGATGTTACAGTAGATACCTTTTTTAGTTTTGCCCTAATAATGGTCAACTAGTGCTGTCACAAGGTGGAGACGATAGCACTACCAGTGGATAGTTTGTGGGCTGCTAAATGATATTCTTACCCTCACATTTGCTCTAAAATATACAGTATATAACTCACCAAGGGGATGCATTTAAGATTTTGTGCTCATCCCCCTGAAGCCTCAAAGTATTACTATGTTTGTTGTGGAGTCAGTGCTGTCCAGATATTGAAAGAGATGGGTCCAACCCAGTCTTCCTGCTGAAATGCCAACACCTGTAGCCATAGACATTGGAAAGCCTTCTGAGTAAGCTGCCATGTTTGCCATCTTAGTAAACCAGTGTTAATATAATAAGCACATGTTACAGTATGCGTAAAGATGATGGTCGTAAAGCTGTCCGGCATCTGTCAGCCTTAGGAAGAAAGGCTAATATTTGTATTTGTGCAATGCCTTCGATGATTTGTCCCATAATCTGTACAAACATAAAACGTAGCCTAATATGAATTTTTGGTGCATGGTCCAAGAGAGTTGCAAAAGTTTATTTCATTTTTGTAACCAAAATTGCATCAGGCAAATGGACCACATTTTTAGATTTTTTTCTTTAGCTTTTTTAAACTTTTTTTTTTTTAAATTTTGTTTAATTTTTCGTTTTACCAAATTTGTAAATTGTTTTATGTTTGAATTGCCCCCATTATGACAATCACTTCCAAGAAATCCTCATGAGATGAACTTGTATATCTAATTTATCTCTTGTATTTACAAAAAGGATATTTTCTCCCAAACTATTATAGAAATTGTGACAATCATTGTGAAGATGAACTGTTTGGAAACTGGGTCATTTACACTGGCTTAACCAATACTGTTTTTGCTGTTTTACATTTGGCTTTATTTCTCTGTACAGTAGATTGCCTGTTACCCTTTGTGCATGAACTGTGGGTTCACTGCCCCTTAAATACTTTACCTGAAATATGCAATATTTGGGTTACTGTGCAATAGCCTTCATGGTTGCTTTTTGATGTATTAGGCCTAGCTGTTCAAGTGCCATGTCATCTGTGTTTAGCTGCTAAGATGTATTGATTTAAACAAACTCCTAATTTTTAATTATAACGTCATGGTTTTGACAATCAATTTGAGCCTATTTCCTGGCTAATCATGATGTACTTTGGTTTAATATGAATCAGAGCTTTATATGCAGAACGCAGCTCAGATGAAAAAAAATCACTTGATACAAAGTAACAGCATAAAAGAGCACTGAAACAATACATTTATAAAGCAATAAGACCAACCAAAGTGAACAACTTGTATGTTGTCAAATCAGGTGTAAGAGTTATCTGAGTATTGCTTGTGTAATTTCCCACAGTTCAAAGGTGAGTTTACCATTTGTTTGTGTATATGTGGTTTAGTAGGAACCGCATCAATGTATGTACATAGTAAAAGGAGTGTGCATCAATGCAAGTTTTTTTTTTGCTGTGAGAGAGGGCCTTTGAACGAAGGCCAGGTGTATTTGTATGCATGTTCTCTTTATTAAAATGTTTTGGGGTAAAAAAAAAAGAAAAACCTTTTCAATAAAAGGGAACAAAATAACATCTGTCTTGTTTGTTGTGTTCCTTTGACAAGCTGCTTTCTCTGCAAGCAGCTAATGTTGCCCAGATGAATACCCTTCTTTTGCCTTGAGAATAAAAACTCTTAGCAGCAAAAATTTGCAAATGTGGGGCATTTCCATCACGACTGTGAATTCAAGGTCATGTTCAATTATTTCATATTCCGAGTTCATTTTGTTCTGACACCCCCTGAAGTAATGACCAGAATTTTACATGGCATGTTTTAATTTTCAACAGAAGGTGGCAGCAGACACCACAAAACCGACATGATTAGCTTTACTTATCCACAACACCAGTTGTACTTGTGCCCCCCCCCCCCCCCCCAACACACACACACACACACACACACACACACACACACACACGGCAAACACAGTCAGATACACACACAGATAGCCTATTCAAGATGGACTAAAACTAATCCAAGCGATATATTCCGCAAGTACCAGTTTGTAATGTGTGTGTTGAATTTGGCATCATAACGACATCAGACAAGTTGTGTGAGTGGATGAAGCCAGCCAAAGATCGGCATAGTACATCCGATTCTGCCTTCAAAATAAAACATTTATCACTTTTGTAAAAGAAATGCATAATAATAATTTGGTGTCTGGATATACAGAATAACAAAACTAGAATAGCTGTTAGTTAAACGGACTCTTTCAAGGTCGTTGTCATCTTTCCAAGTTGCCTGGCAATGTGTTTTGTGATTGTTTACTTGTGTATTTCTGGCAGTCCTACATATGTAGGCACAGGCCTATAGGGAAAACCAACAATTGTATTTTCATTAATAACAGATTATTCGATAAGTTTGTTATTTATTTCACTCGTACACTGCATTACTTATAAAATATTGCTAAGAACGTTCGTCAATTCGAGTTTTACTTTGAAATCTGTTACCGGAAAATGTCATTTTATTGTGGCTAGCTTGACAGTGGTGACCGTGCCAGACTGGTTCAGGAAGCAGGCGAGTTTTGCTGTGGCTGCTTGCACTGCGCTGCTTTAGTACACAGCTCGACCCGGTGTCGGCAGACCTCAGCTCACATCTGAGGATGGAAGAACATCTGAAGAGGACATTCACTCCCAGTTAACTCATCAAGACCAATACGTACCATTCAGCCTGGAATAATCTTGCATCGTCCGTCAAGAAAAAAGAAAGACCTGTCATGGGTGACACGGTGTTTCTGTTAACGCTAGGCAGGTAAACGTTAGCAAGCAGGCTAGCTGGTCAGCTAGTCAGGCAGCAGAAAGCTAGCTAGGTAGCTAGCAGCAGCTGCTACTAACTGCTGCAACTTTGAGATTCAGCAACATTGTTGCCAGCAGCAGCAGCGAGGCATACAGAAGAAGAAACTCGAGATGGATAATCTTACACTGCAAACAATCAGTGGTAAATTGTCCTAGTGAGTCCTCACCCGCCTTTTTATTTGTTTTCAAGGAGGACAAGAGTGGGTGCCGCAAGGTGATTGACAGCTTGTCAAAACGGGTTTTCCAGATGTGGTCAAACGATTCAGCATGAGAAGTATAGCTAGGGTAGCTAGCCAGTGTCACAGGACTGGCTACTGACAAGGAATGGCTGGCTGGGGCAAACTTAGTGGACTCTCAACTCTACAAAGCATCAGCAAGATATGAATTTAATGTTATGTTGGCAGTGAGGTTTTGCTAAAATCGATACGAACCACGCTTACATGTTAAGCTAGCCAGCTAACGTTAACTAATAAGTACCAGCCACAGCAAAACAAGTTGTCGACTTGATCCATCTCACTAAAAATCTATTTGCAGTCAACTGTCTTTGGCAAAAGAAAATGAAGAGGACTGAAAATAAAAACAAGAGAAAACTCTGTAACATGGACCAGCAAGGAAGCCTGAGCGAAGAGAAAGATGCGGTGAGTAGCAAAGCTGGTCAGCTAAATCTGTCATGATCTGTCTCATAGTTCAAGTCTGAAATACCTGTCTTTACTGAAGACTTAACAGGTTACATGTGTGGGCGATATCAAAAAGTCTGGTGCTGATCCACGAAGCTCACTGACAGAGAACTGTGTGTGTGTGTGTGCGCGTGTGTGCGTGTGTGTGTATGTGTGTATGTGATCAACCTATACACAGGGCGACTGTAGGGTGCATAAACCAGAGGGGAATTTTAAACGCTGATATTATGAAATCATGTTTGGTTTGAACTATATACATGGACGGCTTTGCCATTTGGCGCAACCTGCGCATCTCCTCAATAATAAGTGCTGCTTCCAAGCCAAGGATGAAGTCATCACTGTAGCTCACACTTCCCCCCATGAAGTAATGTTACTCAATCTCTAGAAGTTTGATATGACTGACTGTGTCATGTGAAATTGCTGCTCCACCCTCACATGTGGGATATTAGCTGAATTATGAGGTGTAGTATAATCTGATTAATCAGATTGCCCGTAATCATCATGCTTTATAATCTCTCCCAATTCCTACAGTACGTACCATGTCTTAACAGGAGGCAGTGAGGAGACGAAGTGAGTTTCATGGTATCATGGAAAAGCCAGGCAGATGTTTGTGGGCCGCAGTTTTATGTGTTTTTTGGGGATAAAGAAGCTTGAAGGGGTATGGAGTGGAGGACTAGACGGGACGTGTTCCCCTTGTCTGACTTATCTACCTATTGCATACACTTTGGAACATTGGGAAATTAATCATGTCCTTGTTATCACTTTTTGTGATACTCCCAAAGGGTGTGTGTGAGTGGATGTGTGTGTGCGTGTTTGTGTGTGTAAGACTGAGTCGTGCTTAGGCTGACACTGGAGCCATCCATCTAGAGAAAAGTTCCGCCGTTGAATCAGCAAAACCCCAATAGTTCCGAACAAGCTCTGACAGAACGCTCGATAAGTTAATGTTGCCAGACAGCGATGTCAGTTTTAGCCAGCATGCAAAATTTTAACAAAAACAGGTTTGCTAAAATTATTTGGCAGCAAGTTTAGTTTCATGAAGCAGGCTAAAAACTGAATCACTTGAGATTTAGTTTCATAAGCCTCAATGTCAGTTTTTACAAGGTTTAGGTGGTTACAGTTAGAACAGTGGGACATGAATGATGTCATTGTTATTTCCTAATGTGTGGGTGTGTGTGTGCACGCATGTGTTAGGATTGCACTCTGTCCCTGACAACATTAGCAAACATTAGTCCAAACATTCTCTGCAATCAGAGAATTAGCAGCTATTCCTCCCTTGGATCTCTGTTACTGACTGGTACAGTTGGAGTAATATTACAAGTAACAGGATTACAGTAATCGAATTAAAATGAGTGGTACGTGTAATCCATTACACTTACTGAAAGAAAATTACAGTTCATAAATTGAAATAGTTTGTGTGTAAGTTCAATGATTTTGGGGGCAAAGTCATCCAAAAATAATGCAAGTCATCAGTTGTGTTACTGCACTGGAGTAATCCAGTATTTCAGGTTACAGATTTACATTTTTGATAAGTACTCTGTAACAGATTAAAATTTAAAAGTAATCTTTCCAACCCTGCTTAGTGATTTAATAAGATGCCCTCTATCTGTCCTGCCCCATTTCATAGCTACTTGTTAAAGGGGGTGCAGTAGCGCCTTCATTATGATTTTACTGTCTATTTACTCACCCTCACTCACCCTGCATGTGTTTTATTTCATGCAGGATGCTTTAGTTAATGCTCTTCTTCCCTGCCTGAAAGTTACAGTTGGTTGGTAAAGATTTCTCATCTTTCCTTCATAGTTCCCTAACCAGGTTCCTACTGATGATTGGCTGATATAGTCATTACGCTTGTTCTCCTGGGAGGTTTCAGTCTGGTATTTTGCTGTGGTGTTGACCCATCCCTGTTTTACTAGTCATGTGGGTTCACTGACATGGTAAATGGGAGCAGTAAAAACAGCACAGGCCGCTACACATAATAAACAGTGGAAGACAATGCGCCTTGCAGTGGCCTGACTGGCATTTATTGCAGCTGTGTGAATGGAAAGCTTGCTTGCTCCAAGGTTGTTTGCTTTCTTCAGCACTAGATGTTTGCTACATTGTATTCACATCAACGCATTAAATGTCTGTCTTCTGTCTTTTCTTGCTTCTGTCTTTCTGTGCGTACATTTTCCCATTCACCCTTTTCCTCCTTATTTCCTCCTTCCTTCCTTCTGTCTTCTTCTAGTCTTATTTGTCATCGAACATTATTGAAATATTGTGTGACATTGATTTAGGTGGGTTTCGTAAAGTGCACAGCATCAAAAAAACTGCATTGATGAGTGTGGAAGTAGCATCCAGTGATTTCCCTTTTTACTCCCTGGAGCTAAATTCAGCTGAACCTCTCCTCACTGTCTGGAATTGAAATGATTGCGTTGTAGCGTGTGCTTTTTGAACATTTTATCAGAAAGGCATTGGGAACACTGGGGCTTTGCTGATTGCATTTACATAACAATTTCTGGATAGATTGCTGTGCACCACACTTCAGAGAACTGTTGTTCCCAGTTGTAGCCCCCCTCTAGGATCAAGCTAATTAGGGCAGACTGAGAGTAGACGGAAATCTACAGGGGATTATCAATGTACAGTACAGTACAGTGTTGCATGGGGATGGGAAAGAAGAGGGAGGGCTGTTGTGCTTAACACTAGGAGGATTTTCACCATAAGCTATGGGCTCTGTGGCCTTGGTACACTCTCAGAAACAAGTACAGATTCTGTACACGGTAAATTTGTGTCAATGATGTATAGCCTAGTTCTGTCTGAATACGAGAAGAGGATAGTAGGAGCTGTGTGAAAATTCACAGCTGAAGATTTATGGTTAAAGCTTCACAATAATAGAGCTTTCCTTCATTTTTGAAATTAGATACTGCTTCATTAAGAATAAAATAGAATAGACTTGATTTTTTAAAAATAAAATAATTTTCTTAAGTGCTGTACACCATGATCAAGTTTGATAATGCTCACATATAGGAGATAAATGTCTCACCTTGACTGACTGGCTTGAATTTGCCTCTTGATGAAAAGGTACAATAAATCTATTTGACCTTTTTGTCGGATGACGAGTGTATCAGTGTCACTGAACTTTGAGCTCCGTTACCTCAGTGTGACTAAGGAAAGGAGAGAAATAGTTGAATAGGTGAAAAAAGATCGGCCCGAATCTGAATTCCCTTTTTATTTTGCTGTGGATGCTCCTTTTTCAAGAAACCTGAAACGGCTTCCTGTTTGATGGAATGAGACAGAAACCTGTGACTTGACCTATCTTGAGTTACTCTGCAGTGCAGGACTGCAACGCAGACACACACACACACACACACACACACACAGGCATGCACACACACAGCAGATGGCTTGGACAGGCCACTGACTGGCCTAAACAATGTTATATAAACTTTTCATATTGTCTAAATCATCTTTCACATTTATTTAGCTTAACAATTTATTTGATCAACATTCCCTCAGTGGATTCATTGGATTCCAGCCTGCGTTCAAAGTGGTCTTAGGTAACAAGAGTGCAGGCTAGGTTACAAGATACTTAGTTAAGGCTGTTACACTACACACATCACATTCTCCATATCTAATCACAATAAGTCATGCTGTCATGATCGAAGAATTAGTCACAGGCTCTGTGTGTGTCTGTGTGTGTGTGTGTGTGTACATATTTTCTGCTGACAGTTATAGCACAAATAGGACCGACAAAGTCCAGATAGGATTTGGGTTTAAGCCCTACATGTTGTACGTTGTCACGGCCCTGCTGTTGCTTGACATGCAGGGAATAGAGAGGCTTATTGCAGTACATGCCAGTTTTCTTCAGAATAATTCAGTGATCCATTTTAATCCTCCTACAGCCTACCTTTTGGTTCCAACCCAGCTTTTTCGAAGACACTCTCTCAGTTGAAACTGACAGTAGCCTTGGCTCTTTGCTCTTTCTTGTTCATTAGATATCTCTTAGGCTAACCATTAACCCACTCCTCTCCCACACAATGATACGGAAGAGTAATTTCCTTCGCCTCCTTTGACCACCCGTGGATGAGTGTGTGACGAGGCTGCCACTGAGGAGCCACCGAGCCAGAGTGACTGTTGCGATTCCCAGCTGCTAGTCCCAGTGCTGGCAGGCTGCACAGGCCTAGGGAAGCTGGGCTGATTGATGGAGCCCAAATGGCTAATATCTGCCATTTTAGGGTGCCTAGGAGGGAGGTAATGGGGTGGTACAGATGCAGAGGGGTAAAGGGCATTAATTATAAAATGCTCATTATCCAGAATTATGACCTAGATGGGTCCTATTTATCAAAGCAAGGGAATGGCATTTATTACAGTGAAGATCAGTACAGTCTCAGATGATTATCAAGTGGCTATCTAGGATGAGCATCAGGGAAGAGAGAAATTAAGCCATGCACCTTACACACATGATAACACAAAAGAGACAAGACAAAACATTGAACCTTTTATGGCTGGTGGCCTATTTTCACCATGGGAGAGTCCCTGAGGGAATGAAAAAGCTCTGCACCTGTGTGTGTTTGTTTCTATGTATTCCTGCTTGCCTCTTACCTTTTAGGCCATAAAAAAGAGTCAGAGATGAGATAAGGAACATGCCTCCACCTCCTTGCCCCCATCTTTTCAAACCTTGTTATAGTCGCTTAACAGTGGCGTTTCCACATGCAGCTTCAATTTAAGCTTTGGCCTGTTCAGTCCTGAGAAAGCTAGATTCTAACCCTGATTTTTAGCTTCTAACACAACAACCTTAATGAAGAAAATCCATCACTCTGCTCTTGCTTAGCACCACATTATGCCTGTCTCTGTTTCAACCCCCATTCCCCTCCTCCCTAGTCATTGTAATTGAGTGATGTGCTGATTTCACACTGAGCTGGATGCCACATTGCTCTGCCGTTCTCCTCCGAGAGATCCTTTGCTTTTCTCGACTCTCTGCCCCTCCCTAATTCTCAGCCCCCCTGCCTTCATCTCTACTTTCTCTGTGTCTCATTCTCTGCCCCCTTGTTCCTCACCTCTTTTCTCCTCTTTCTGTGCCGACACAAACTGAATGGAGAGACGTTCTGAAACGTGGCCTCGATAATCAGATTTAAGTAATAGTCAGCTAATGTTGCAATGCCATTATCTATACTCTACTAGAGACTTTAGTGCCTGAAAAAATATGTGTTACTGGGCTTGCTATATGAAATGTCAATAACAAGCCCCCCCCCCCAGGACGCTAAAGTAAATTGACAGCCTGTGGGAAACACTGCCATCTCATCTCTAACTAAAACTTTCCCCATAGTGTGTTGCCCCCCAGCACAACAGTGCTAAATTTCAGGTTTGGGAAACCAGTCTAATGATTCTTTTGACAACTTGGGCTTCTTAACAGGCTTCTTAAATTAGCCTAATTGTGTGTTTGTACATGTGTATGGAAATGAAGTGCAATAAGACTGACAAACAAAGTGAGATAATGTGTGTGTCCTTTTCCAGGTGCGTATGTGCGTGTATGAGTTATGAAGTGACACTGAAATGTGAATTCCACTACTGGCCTTCTGTCCCATTACAATCCCATACGCTTTACGTGTGTGCATTAGGGCTGCAGCTATCGATTATTTTAGTAATCGAGTATTCTACCGATTATTCCATAGATTAATCGAGTAATCGGATAAGAAATACTTTTGCTTTATTAAAGAGCAATAGTAAATATACAAAAGAGAAAATAAGACAGGTCTCTTAAAATGAACAACTAATTGGTTTCCTTTTTTAGAAAAATCAACATTTTTATTGCTTAAATTGCATACAATAATATTATCTGTCAAAACTAAACCCATTTAGTTGTTACCCGTTGTTTCTCGGTACTTGTACTGTGAACAATGACAATAATGTTGAATTGAATTTAGTGCATCTAAGTGCCATATTACATTCTGGGTTTTAAAGAAAACATTTTCTGAAATGCAAAAACAAATAAATAAAAAAAAAAAAAAAATACTTTCAAATTACTTTAAAAAGGTATACATACAACCTAAAACTAAGGCATAAATTAAAATAATAATAATAATAATAATAATACATAAACATTGCCTTTAAGTTGTGCAACTTAACTTTCAGAACTACAAGTTTCAACCTAACTACAGCTCAGGCATAACGTAAGCCTTTACTGTCTTCTTGGAAGGCTTTGTGGCATTTGTAGGAGGCAAACACGAGTGGACAGGAAAGCCAACATGTAATGAAAGTTATTCATGAGAATACACCTCCTTAAATGTCTCTCTACATACTGGTGTGTGTGTGTGTGTGTGTGTGTGTGTGTGTGTGTGTGTGTGTGTGTGTGTGTGTGTGTGTGTGTGTGTGTGTGTGTGTGTGTAAGCCTTTAAAGGAGCATGTGGTGGTTGCAATGAAGAAAAGTGAGCATATCAACATGCTCAGAACTGAGGCTTGCCCTGCGCTTTGATGCAATGTTTCCTGCTGCAGAAAGCAGACGCTCTGATGGCGTGGATGTTGCTGGAATACACAGCAAGGACTTTGCCAGCATTGCCAGCGTTGGATAGCGCACTGCATTTGTTTTCCACCATGACAGCAGATTCTCCTTCTTGGACAGGGGATGTTCTCCGAAATACATCAAGACCTCCTTCTGCATAGTTTGGTTTAACTGCTGCTCCTCATCCTCTTCATCACTGGTGCTGGAGTCTGATGATGATCCCAGTATGTTGTCGAGGAACGATGTTGCACCCTTGGCATGCGTTACTGGGTTGTCTTGTGCTGTGCTGGAGGCTCCATTTTCACTTACGTTGGGCTGCCTCGCTTCCTTTTGGGCAGCAAGTGCCATGGTTTGTACTGCGCTTTGGACCTTGAATGCTTCGTCAGCAGGCAAGAACTTAAGTTTTCTAAACCTGGGATCCAGAGCAGCAGCAATTAGGACTGTGTTTGGAGATTCAGGTTGAAACACAGATAGTCCTCGCCATCTTGCTGTGATCTGTTCTGCCACATGAGCGTGGTATGACCTTACTGGTGCAGTCTCAAAAGCTGAACTCTGTATGGACTTCTTAAGGCTTTGCACTAGCTGTGGAAGTGCAGAGAGGGTAACATATTGTTGCCCACTCAGAAACACCGTAGCTCCTTCAAATGGCTCAAGGGCCTGGCTCAGCTCCTCAGTCAGGTTCCACTGTTCAGGCTTGAGATCAAGCTAGTGGTGTTTTCCTCTCAGAGTCACTGCTGGGTCCCAGAGTGCAGCAGTCACTGGCCATCTTTGTTCCAGCAGCCTGGATAACATGTGATGAGTGCTGTTCCAGCGAGTACTTACGTCTTGCACCAGCATGTGTTGCGGTGTGCCCATTTGCTGCTGCTTATCCTTTAGCTTGGTGCATGCCAGCTCACTCTTCTTAAAATGTTCGACAAGGCATCTTGCAGCAGCCACACACTTGGAGATAGCTTAGTGGTTCTTCAGAGCACTTTGCACAACCAAGTTTAGGGTGTGACCTGCACATCGCACTGATGCCCATCCATGCTTTTCTGCCAAAATCTTCACCGCTGCTACGACAATAGCACCGCTTTCGTGGACAACAGCTTTGATTTTCTCTGGTGGAATGTCAATGATGCAATATTTGCAGCCGTGTGTCTCTCTTCAAGGGGCATCGTTGTCAGACTGTGGGACTCCATTTCCCAATCCTCCCCAAGAAAGTGACACGTCACCCCCAGATACGCCTCTGTAGCAACGCTCGTCCAAATGTCGGTTGTGAGTGCAATGCTGTCAGTCTCCTTAAGGGTGTTCTTCAACTTGCCTTTGATTTCTTCATACTTTTTCTCCATCATTTTCATGAAGTAGGTTCTTGAAGGAAGCGTGTACCTGGGATTGAAAGTGGAAATCATCTTCTGAAAGCCTTCATCCTCCACCATGGACAGCGGGCGCATGTCTGTGACAATCATGTTCAAAATGCTGTCTGTGAACTCAGCTGCTTGCTCAATTGAACATGATGCAGCTGTCCGCACGAAGCTGTCCATACGACGCTGTGATTTACTGAAAAAGAGGTGAAATAATAATTATTATTGATATTTATTACTAGGCCTAAATATCATACTGTAAGTTCATAAGACTGGCTAATGTACATTTATTTACTATGTTGAAGGGTTGCCCTACACCTGCTGACCCTACTCATTGCAATCAAACTAAACTGAATATACCTGCTGTATTGGATTGGTGCATTTTAGGCTCCAATTGCTACTTACACCACCTGATATTTTGCTTTCTGGGGTATTTTATGCATCTCTTCTCTTCGCCCCTCGCTATTTTCTCTCTCTTTCTCCATTTTGCTAGCCATTTTGCAATCCGCGCCATCAAATCACATCTTCTTCACGTCACGTGTCCACAGCGTAAGCGCGTTGTGCGACAGTAATAATCATCCATGCGAAACACAGTGAGCTGTATATAGTTATATGGATTAAACGAAGCTTCGATGCAAAGAGTTCCTCGAGTTTCTCAAGGAATCGTTTCAGCCCTAGTGTGCATGCTTGATAGTGTGTGTGTGTGTGTGTGTGTGTGTGTTTTATTTGTGTGTGTTTGGCATTTGTGCCTGCTTTCACTGATACAGTCATTTTGTTTTGTTGTATCCCCTGAGGCTTGTTTGCTTGTGGTTCTACTTGTTTGTGAATTAATGAGAAATACAGGGACAGAGTGAGCTTGGTACTTCTGTGCGTGTATTTGCAAGTGTGTGGGTGTCTGTGTTAAACTAGGCTAGGATTAGGTTAGCTGCTTTTCCTCCAGGTAATTTGGCTGCATGCTAGCTAATAGTGTGAGACATCCATGGGCAGGGCAGGGCCAGGACAGAAGAAGACGGGTTGGGAGGGAGAGGGAGAGGGAGAGGGAGAGGGAGGCAGGAATGCTACATGCATAAACCTGCATGATGTTCCTGGCTGGTGCTAATGTTGCTGTTCTGTAGACTGATTGGTGGGCTGGTTTGGATAGAAAGACACACTGAGTATGTTTACATGCATACAGTACTCTGGATAATTGCTTATGTCCCAGTTATTTGGGATAATTTAATCATATGCACTAACATCCCTGCATATATGAATAAACAAAATATCCTGAGGATTACCATGGAAATGGAACTTATTACAAAACACAAAACTAACAGTAAATGGAACATTTATTCATTTAGTCTGCACAGTGATGAAAAATAGAAGTGAAGTTATTAACAACACAGTAATGGAATACAGTGCTTAGAAAATACAGAAAATAAATGAATGACAAATTTATGCAAGACAAAAAACCCAAAGGCTTATAAAAACATCTTGGCTCAAAACAAAAAGAGAAAAAAAGAAAATGAATCAAGATGACCAGCAAAGGCACAGCTGAATTGGATATTAGAATCTAAGTGACAACAAAGTGCAAAAATAGCACAGAACAAAGATGCAATCGTATATCATTGGAAATAAAATGTCTCTATTGGAGTAAGTGAAGCCATAGGGAAAGTGCGACTGTGGTGGTGAGTTGGAGTGTGTGTGTGTATGTGTGTGTACGTATGTACGTGTGTGTGGGTGATTGTGTTAGTGCAGTATCCTTAGGGTCATGCTGAGATATGGCTGTAGGTACCTTTTCAAGGTTTGGGTAATATCCATTGTTATCTGAATTGTTAATTGGGTGTATGAATGTGCTTTTGTGGTAACAAGTGTGCTATTGTATTTCTTGATAATGAAGCTAATTTGAATTCAGTGTTTGAATACATATTGGTACTACACATTCACACTGTGGTTGGCAGTGCAGTATAGAGTGAACGTGCACTCCAGCGCTGATCTGAGGGCAGTTTTGCAGTTTCCCCTGCTAATGGTTAAGCCTAGAAAAGGAAGTTGGAAATCTCATCCCTTATCAGCAAACAAGGTTGACATCACCAGGCACAAAGTGTTTTGACTACAGGACAGATGGTGGCTCAATCGTGTCCTTAAATATAGCAGCTATAAATTATATCCAGAGTTCAGACACAACTAGAGAGGAGCAGGCATGTAAGGACAGTCTCTCACTATCTAGTACTGATATATTTACCCTGAAAGACCTTGGACCTTATGTCTGACTAGTCTGAGTATTGAGCTCTGTAACAGAGATGGTAAATGTATGTAATACTCATTCAGTGTCTAAGCAGGGCTAGGAACTGATTGTGTTTGACTATAAATTGTGTCCAAAGTGATGACATGGTGACCCAAGGTCTCTCACAATTTAATGTTTGCATTTTTTTTTTTTAAATTCAAAACATAATTGAGAAGACAATAATACAATAACCAAGACAATAAAGTAAAACATAAACAAAACAAAACAAACAAAACAAAGCTCAGCTTAATAAATGAGTAACCACGGTTATGTACAGTTAGTAGCTCACGAAAAGCCCTGCAGCAGTATAGCAGCCACACCAGGCTCTACATAATTCAGAAAGGGTTCCCATATTTTAAAGAAAGCATCCATTTTAGTATGTAAAATACATGTGAGGTATTCTAATGGTACTAAATCAAACAATACTCTCTGCCAGCCTTTAACTGTTGGTACTTTGTCATTAATCCACTGTAACAGAATGTTTTTCCTTGCCACGAAGGTAAGGATACAATATAATCTTTTTTTATTAATTGATTTTATACCCTTGCTTGGAAGGCCCAGTATCAAAGACACTGGGTCCAGTTCCAATTCTAAACCCAGTATTTTTTCCATTTCATTTAACACATTGGACCAATATAGTTGCAATTTACGACAAGACCAGAAACAGTGGGTTAAAGTACCAATATCTGTTTTACATTTAAGGCACATGGGAGAAAAAGAAGAGTTAAAGTAGTGTCTACGGTTAGGCGACACATGCATTCTGTGTCAAATTTTGAACTGTATTGCTTTGTTACGATTACAAACTGAAATTGAGTTTGCATGTCTCAAATATCTTCCCAATCTTCATTATTAATTTTGATAGATAGCTCTTTCTCCCATTTGCCCTTACTTCCCTCTTTACCCACAGATGAGACTGAACATAAGGCTTTATAACGCAGACTCATTGTCAATTTTCTGGTTGTATGAAATAATATTCTTTCAGTAGGTGATGGGTCGGGATTGTTAATTAACGTTGTGCTATATATTATGTAGTGCCTTATCTGTAGATAACGGAAGAAGTCTTGCCTGGAAACACCATATTTCTCAATTGTTCAAAAGACATTACAGTATTATCAGAAAGTAGGTCTTTCAATCTATTAATGCCTTTATCCCTCCATTGTGCAAAACCAACATCAGTAGCTCCAGGCTGAAAATCAGGGTTGTTTATAATTGGAGTAAACACTGATGTCAATTTTGACCTTCCCTCAAGTCGGGACACCAATCGCCATGCTCTAACTGTATTAAGAGTAATTGGGTTATCACAATTTATCTTTATAATTTTAAAATCCTTAAAAAACAATAGATCCCTCAATGGGACTGTTGACAAAGAGGCTTCGATATCCAACCAGATAGAGTCAATGTCACTAGTAATCCAATCAAAAATATATCTCATATGAGCACATAGCTGATATTTTCCAATATCTGGTAAATCTAATCCCCGAACACAACCGCTGGGACTTTCTTTGCCGAATTCTTCGTATTTCTGGGTATATTGGTAGATGCTTTCAAGAAATAGCTGTGCAAACTCATGTTAAAACACTCCTGTTACCAAACTCTGCACTTTCACCGTTAGGTATGTAAAAAGTAGGATTAATTATACGAAAACGCCACCGGAGCTCACAGCGGCGTACAATCTACGGCGCCATCTTCCTCCCCACCCTTATTAGTAGTTTTAAGTATTTTGCATTGTTGTTTTGGATTGTGTATTTTGCATGTTTGCATTTTTATCCCAAAGTGCCATGGATGGTCTAGTTTAGTCATCAAAATATTGAGCTCTGTAAAATGGGCAGCAAATTGTTGCAAATAGATAAAACAATTGTATCTCCTAAAAGTCAGCCTGTCAGAAATTGAGGAATCCAATTTTTCCCTTTGACATCAAAACATTTTTTGACCATTTTACACAAGATTTGAAAGGTATTCATGGGCCAAAGGGTCACAAAAGCTGCACGGTGCAAAGGACCACGTCAATTTAACTCAATTCAAGAAATAAAATGAAAAACACTAGAAAATGCTGTTGCATTGATTAACTCAACAAGAGCTTTAAAATGGGAAGGAACTAATTAAAAAAGCCACCGCAAGCCACTTTCACTACTTTTATCAGTCAAGTAAATGGAGTAGACCCATCAGCAGCCAGAGCCAAAATAGCACAGCGCTTGGCAGGTGGCTGCTGTGGTAGCCTAACTTCCGACATTTGAGTGCTTTTAAGTGCTGGGCTGAAGCCAGATCTTGTCTTTCCTCCTCATGATAAGGAGGGAATGGGGTCGAGGACATTTGATCCTAGAGCAGCAGGCTTTGCTGTAACTCTGTCCATTGTCATGTCACGATGAGCTCACTGTTGGTATACACAGTAACCGTGTCAATACAAGTTTCATGAGTCACATGAGTTGTGTGTGTGTTTATTTGTGTGTGTTTGAGTGGGTGTTACAGTTTATATGTTGATGTTGACCATCCTTTTGTGTAAATCAAACAACACGTGTGAACAATCTTGTGTGTGTGTGGTGTGTGTATGTGTGTGTTTATGTAGGCCACAGTGGCAGCCCCTCCCTGTCCTGATTGGGGGTTATTAACCTTTGGGTTGTGGCCAGCATAGGAGCGTCCAACAAAACATCCTGCTTCCTCTAGCTCAGCAGCTAACTATAGGAGGACAAAACATAGGAATGGACCATACACAGTTTGAAACAATTACTAAAACAATAAAAAAACAAAACACATGCTCATTCCCCCTCGATCCCCCTAGAACTACCCGGCCACTCTGATCACTTTGATTGCATGTTTAAATATTTAAAAATAGCATTACTCTGGCCAGAGTTACCCCTTGTTGTTTCAATGTGACTTTCATAACCAGACCATGCCAGGATGCATTAACAGAAAGGTCTGGAAGTATGTTAGTCAGATTTTACTCACATTGCTATCAGACCTTCAAAACCAGATGTGGAAGTGGTCAGGGTCACAATGTGATCATAATACTAAGTAGTCTGTAGACCGTATAGTTTGCACTCACAATGCACGTACAAGCAATGTAAAGAGAGGGAGAAAAAGTCATGCATTCGCAGATTTAAATGATTACAGTAACAGGAGATGCACAATAGCCATTTTCAGGCCAAGTGTGGATGCACAGTAGTCTGATCTCATAAAATCCAATCTTTAGAGTCAGATCTCAACAACTACATTGAAATGCAAGGTGTAATCATAGCAATAGCTCCAATGGACTTGCTCAGTGGCAAACAATAAAGATTGTGGTTGTACTGTGGTAGAGCAAGTGTGATGAGTCAACCTTTTCTGCATAAAGGAAGAAAAAAACCAAACAACAAAACTTGACGTCACCCAATTTCCCCTCTTTGTTAATCAAATAGAAATGAAGGTGCAAGCACTTTCTGCACCAGAACACCAGAATGCAATTGCAACCCAACCTCATTTTCCAAGCCCTCACCTCCATGCTTTCAATATAAACCTCCTCTCTCCTGCCAACACTCCCCAGCCTGGCTATGCTTCTGATTACTTTTTCGCCAGAAGCACTCTCAGGCTGCAGATGTGACTGGGCAGAAATGTGTAATTACACCATATACTCTCTCTCTCTCTCTCTCTCTCTCTCTCTCTCTCTCTCTCTCTCTCTCTCTCTCTCTCTCTCTCTCTCTCTCTCTCACACTGACACTCACACTCACACTCACACACACACACACACACACACACACACACACACACGATAGGGACACGTTGGGATTAGCCTAAAGCATTGAAGTTCGGCTATCAATTTAATCCTCTGCGAATTAAACAGGCGAGCAGTGAAGACCGGGCCACTGTGTTGCAATAGGGAAGAACATTCAGGATTACAGTTTACAATGAGAGGTAGTGTTGTGTCTATGTGTGTGCATGTTTTTCTGTCTGTCTCTGTCTGTGTGTTTGTGTGCTGCTCCCTACCACAGCTCAAAACATTTATCTGCAAGAATAGTGATGTTTACATCAACATATTTGACTAACAGACATACAGAAATACAGAAAAACAAATGTGACAGGCTTGTAGGAAGAAACTATGATCATAAGCCTACTAAATTCAGCTTTCATAGTTTATTGTTATTTTGTTTGTGTGCCCTATTATACTGAAACAGTTTTATAGGCTAGGTGACTCTGCTGGCGGTGTTTAGTTGGTAAGGAAGATCTAGTCAGAGCGCAGTTAACTGGTGCAGAGTGCTTTCTCTTCCTGCCACACACATACACACCCACATGTGCATGAACACACACACCCACACACACACATGCACACAATAGTAGAAGAAAAGTCTTGGAGCCCATCCCAAGGACTCAGGTGGGGTTTTGGCAATGCCGCTTCTCAGGTGGGATTATGTTGCAGACGTGTAATGGCATTACCTTCCTCTGTGTGTGTGTGTGTGTGTGTATGTGTGTGTATGTGTGTGTATGTGTGTGTGTGTGTGTGTTGCAGCCCGTCCTTAAATGCCTTCTGTCTGAATGTGTTGCATGTTGTAAGAAGTCACTAGCAACGGCGTGGTCTTTGTCTGTCTGTGTGATTGCATTTGGGCATGTTTATGACTTGTTTATGTGTATGCATGTCCCTATGCTCTATTGCTTGGTAATTATCAATCTTGTGTGTGTGTGTGCCTGCGTGCGAAGCTCAGATACTATTGATTCCATCAGTAAATTATTTTTATCGGGTCTGTCCAAGGCAGAATGTGGCAATACAGAAAGACAGCATTAAGCTGCTTCAGCACTGCACTGCACCACCCCGCCCTCAGGGATGAGACTCCTTTTCTCTCAGGGATTCAGGCTTTGGACAGCAGTACCAGTCCCCTTCATTTCTTAGATTTATCCTTCTTTTCCCCAATGATTCCTTCTGATTTTTATTTTTATTTTTTGACGTTGTCTTGATCACATCTCCACACTCGCATTACAATTTCCCAATGTGTGAAATTTCACTTCCGATTAAAAAGCGATTGTGTGAAGGCCTATGTGGGATTAGGCTCTTTGTTTACAACTGCTGCCACATGTTGTTTTATTGCATAACTGTAGTTTTCCCCCTCACCACATTCCATGACCCTCCTCTCTACATGTGCTCACTCTGTTGTGGGTAATAATAGGCCTGATAATAGCAGTGAAGGAAAGTGCTTTTGACCTGTGGGGGTAGGAATGTTGTGCATGTCATTGCTGTGGGCCAATGATGAGTAGAGCGCTCAGGAGCCTGGGACAAGGGGAAGGGTTGTGTCAACACCGCTCATCACATGCATTGTGTTTGTGTTTTTTTGTGTGTGTTTCCTGTCTGTGTCTGTATTTGACTGAAAGGGCGTGCTTTTCCTGGGCCAATTGGCAGTTGTGGCAGTGTTGATGCTGGTCCTGGTGCCGGCCTAGGCCACGGTCCAGCCGGCGCTTAGCTCTTCCTTCCCTACAGCAACCTGCCATTACTTTCCCTAGTCCTCACTCTTCTCCCTCGAATCATAGGATGACCTTCCCAGCCCAATCAGGACAGCAGATTCACTCCCCACCTTCCATTATAACCTGAAAACTCATCTTTTCAACCTTCTTCTTCTCCCCACTTGCAATGAAATTGCTTATGTCTCAATAAATAAACTTCTCTGCCTTTTCTGCCAGGTTTCCTTTCCCTAGTACTTCTCTGGCATACGTGATCATTCTAAAGACACAGGAATATTTGTTATATTGATTGCTAGAGGGCTGCAGCTTTGAAAGTTGCACTCTGGTATTCTATTTCTATTCCATGGGGATCATTCAAGTTTTGATCTCATCTTAACTATGGCAGTCTAGCAATTTGCGCTTAATGCCTAAAATGTACGTGTCTGTGTGTACCTCTCTGTGTATTTTGGTGTGTGTGTGTGTGTATAATGAGGCTGCTATATACACTTTGCTGACACTGTCACAGTTTATGCTAATAAACCTCCGTGTTTGAGTTCTGGCTTAGCTCACTATCATTATGTTGGCTTTCCTTTTAGCAACCTCCTCCTCAAATTCCCTCCCTCCTTCCTTCTCTCTGTCTCTTTTTTCCCCCAACAATCTGTTAATCCTGAATCATAGCAGAACTGTTAGGGCTGACTGATGACCTGCAGCCAAACCACCAGCGTTGCAATAAGCATTTTTCCACAGCAGCACCAATTGGAGCTTTGTCAATGACCAAACATGGGACAAAAAAGGACACATTGGGGGAGGTAGGTAGTTGTTTTTGTTTTTCATAGATTATTGTTGTTTGCATGGGAAGGTTTAAAATGGTATATTACATAAAATGACTCAAAACTATTTTGTTCTGACTTTCTGATTTCATGGAGTTAAGAGAATTGAAGAGACTGAAAAATCATTAGGGAATTTGAGATATCACCACCGTTAGCAACAAGAAGTCAAATCAGAAGGAAATTGATTGACATAGGCTAGATAATGAGCAAGTCCTGGCTAACTTTACTTGGTCCTGCAAGGATATCCAGGCTAATGAGACTGATCATTTACATTGTGTGACTGTTGCATAACTTGTTACATAAAGCGCCCTCCCCTGACCCTTGACCCAGGGTACAGGTCAAATTTTCATCAGTAGTATTTTTCTCTTGAATAACACTAACTGTAGCCTTACTTCCAGCCTTATTTTCCTTTTTATGACCTTAATATTTCAGGATCATATTTTTTGCCCTCTGCCCCATCTTCACAACTTTGGGTAGCCTACATTTAATGAACTTAACCAGACTTGAAGGCCAGAATTAGCTCGCTGAAGTGCTAATGAGGTTAGCGCCAGCCCATTAATGTTGGGCTAATTTTACATAACTTAAACACTAGCCCTGACCCTCCTTGACCTCTGATAAAGCCCAGGCGGTCATGAGGCTCCAGATCCTGAGTAGATCGACATGAAGACCTGTGAAAACACTCCATTAGTCTCTCCGTTCACCGATCTTTGACAGACAGCCTGGGCCAAGAATGAAAACAGAGAGTGCATGGTTAACCGCGCTAACCCACTGGCCAAACCACACATTTATACTGGCAGTCAGTGGAGCAAGCCCCCTATGGGAATAATATAGCATGCTAGCTTTGTATTACGTAGCCTAAGAGACTGACTGGGTTTTGGAAAAGTAATGGCATGCCACAGCAAATTATGAAGATGGATTCCATTCCAAGAGTCCATTGGACACAGGAGTGGAGCTTTTCTGAAAGCACTTGGTTGTTGTTCCTCTGTGTAGCGTGAGAGGCCAGCGTCATTAGGCTCTAAGCCAGTCCTTGGCAAAATAATAAGTGGTTGAATAACTTTTTGAAGACATTAAAAACATGAGGAGCGCTTCATTCATCTTATCACGCAAGAGATGTGTCTGCATTTTTTATATCTGGCAAGATAGATATGTCAGGTGCGCCTTAAGAAGTTCAAATATTGGATAATAATCAGATAGAGGCCATTTCTGCTTTGGTGGGGAGATGGAGTGTAGTGCTTGTGACATGAGGTAGCAAGCCAACACAGAGCTGGATGTAGTATCCGTCAGTCCTTGGCCTCCCCTCTCTTCTCTTCTCCTCTCCCCTCCACCCTCCACTCCCCCATCTGACTCGATGTTGAACCTAGCAGCTTTCTGTTGCCAGATGTAATGCTGTATAATCCACCAAGCCCTGGCAAATGAAAACCTGAGTTAACGGCCTGGAACCCAGCTCTGGACAGGCTACTCGCTCTCTTCCAAAGCTATAGCACTCCCTGTGTACGTTCCTTTCCTTTTTATTTTATTTTTTTATGTGCATCTCCTATTCTTTCTTTGTGGTGATCCCTTTGTCTTCGTCTTGCTCTGCTGCCTAACTCCATCTTGTTTCTCTGTCTGTCTGTCTCCGCTTTCAAATCGGTTCTGCTTTCACTCCCTTTCCCCTCAGTTCCTCCATGCATTGCTTAAAGCACATCTTTTATGCATTGCCATTTTCCTACCTACTTGCATTTTCTCTTGCAAGCCTCTTTTCATTTACCTGGTCAGAACATTAGAAGGAATTATCAGCATGCATTTTAAACTTATTATTGGCACTGAGAGTCTTTCAATAGGCAAAACTACCATTTTATTGTAAACATTTTTAGTAAAAGAAATGTTTCATTTTGAGGGCAAATTATGAAAATTTGTTGTTAACATCTACATCTTTACTTGTACATCTTGTTGTTGGTTGCCAGTGATCTCAGTTTTAGGAACGCACCAGGAGATTTCCACTTGGCTGTGAGAGTGGAAGTAGTGAAGCTGTCAGTTTAGTGACTATTAACTCTAAAACACACTGGTTTCTACAGACACTCATACACACAAACACACACACACACCTGGAAAGGCAGACAGGAGTGGGTTAGAACCAGATGTTGCGTTGCTAGGCCTTTTACTAGACTCTGAGAATGCAGACTAGGATGAATGAGGGTTTATAGAACTACAGTTTGCTACCTGAATGTTTTTTAGCTCGAGGCGTGGATGGACCAAAATGAAACATTGTGCAACACAAATTCCACTTTGAACACATCATAATGTGTTTCTTTATCAATTCAGAATGGATTTCAGTGAGCTCATTTTCAAAACGCGATATATCCATTTTGAATGAAAAAAAGTTATTACCTTGAGGTTCATCATTCAGTATCTTTAAAATATAGAGAATCCAGTCAAAGTGTTATCATTTTGTCAACCCAGGATATAAGTTACCTACTATCCTTTAAAAAGTACCATATTTAAATGAAAAAAAAAAAAAAAAAAAATCTATGCTCAATTATTTTAAATGAGTAGGTATCACTTGTTTCAATTGTGGAGATCCCATTTTGGAACAAAACTCTTCAAATATAGCTTTGATAGTGTAAAAAAATGTCACAGTGGGACAATTAAAAAAATATTTGCCTTTTTAGAGTTGCACATAAAGTATCAACTATGCCACATCCTCCCTGCCTCCTTGCGTCCTCCAAAATCCTCCCTTTATCTGCAGAAGAAAGCCTTAACGAGAACACAGCTATAAGGACATAAAAGCACCCTCTGCCCCATTTGTGTGTCTTTGAAATCCCAAGCAGACAAATTACATCAGTGTCAGGCAGTGAATGGGGACTAACATGGAGTTTATGCTAAGCAGAGTGGGGTTGTGAAAATCCAATTTACTGGTCCCCGAACCCTTAAACAAGGAGCTGCAGAGGGGGGAAGGCTTTGGAGCGTTGCACACGACAGCTTTTTTGATTGCCCAGCCAGCGCTTAGCGGCAAGGGTGTCATAGTTCCCTAATTCCCTTGGTAGACCCCCCCAGAGCTAATGTTTGACTGGGGGAAGGGTTGGAGAGACAAGGCACTGAACTAGCACACCTAATTACTACCTTAAATTGGTCCCCCTTGATATAACGTGTGTGTGTGTGTGTGTGTGTGTGTGTGTGTGTGTGTGTGTACGAGTGTGTTGGGGGGGGGGTTAACCTGAAAATCTCATCAGTTTTTCTGATGGACCCACGGTTTTTAATACACACACACACAGCTATGTAAATAAGGTGTAATTATCATACTGATGAAGGCTCTTCATCAACCCATGCTGTTTTCATATCTTATAATGACATGCTCAGTGCACTGTTAAAGCCCACGCATCCCACTGCATTCCCCTTTTATTACACGTACACACACACACACACACACACCTTTTCGTGTGTTTTGTCCCATGTTGCAGACAAAGATTATGTTGTGTGTGTGTGTGTGCGTGTACATGTTGTGGAGCTGGCTTCTCTCAGGTGACACTGTAGCTGGGCCTGTAATTTCTTTTTTACAGGCTGCTGTTTCTCTTGGCTCTGCTTTAGATGCTGTACCTGTCCAAATTGCTTTTTTTGTGGCAAATAGACTGACAAGCTACTTAGATGTAGCAGATAACTTGGTAACAAGGATGCAGAACGCAATGGTGTGAAATGCTACACCTTCCTGTAAGAGTTTAACTGTCAAGGCAGCTGCCTGAAGTGCCTTTTCAAAATGCCAAAACCCCTGAGATGAAGCAAGGGTTAGGCTACATGCTTGTCTTATTTCATTTCAATGTTTCAGCGTGCCTCTGTGTGCATGTGTTTACTGTTTCATGTGCATGAGCCCCTGTCAAAGTCCAGAACAGTACACATCTCTAGAGAGATGGGATGGAGCTAACTTAATAGGCAGGTCATTTTTTCATAGTATTGTAGGATTGTAGTATACCTTTAGGTACTGTACTGTGTTCAGATCTATAAAAACAGTTGCAGCATTTTCTGAAAAATTATTTATAATTTTGTGTGTTTTTAATGTCACGCCTGGTTGCCTCTATGGATGTACAGTTTTTTTTTTAGGTAGCTCATATGCCCTTTTTTTTATTACAAACTCTCCCCTGCCTGTATAGCTAAAATATACGTGTAGCAGACAGATATGGCCCAGTTACATCAGATGCCTCTTACCTGAGGCTGGTAACTGTTCCGATAAGCCAGTTGACATGAACTGCCAGGCATTTTTAGCAAACTGGAGGCTGCAGGCTGCAGTAGAGTGCAGCACAGACAGGCAGGCACCCTGGTGTCTCTGGCATCAGGTCACTCTCCCACTGTCTGCTCCTCTCACACTGCTGAGTCACTGTGCCCTGCTCTGGGAGAGGAATGCTGCAGACACACACACTTACACACACTCTCAAGGTATACGCACTCACACAGACACAGACACACACACACAATCTCAGTCTACAAATGTACATGTGTACACCTCATGCACACACATGCACACATGCATACACACACACGTACACATGGTCTCACTCATTAACTCATCCTCTGTCTTTCTGCTGTTGGGCTCAAAGCCAGCCGTTTAATGAGCTTTATCGCTGTGGCAGAGCCGCAATATGAAAAGCCATTTAACTCCTCTCCCCATTCTCCTCACCCTGCAGAGGCTGATCTATATGCTAATGGTTGGGGTGTGTGTGTCTGTGTGTGTGTGTGTGTGTGTGTTAGTGTTCGGCTGTCTGAGTGTGTGTTTGAGTGTTCATCCCATCATTCATTCATGAGCAACTGTGTGTGATTTTAGGAGCCTACTGTATAATTAAGAAAAAAATCAACAAAACCCGATGGGCGTTTGATTTATTTTGTCTTGCACATGATGTGTCCACTTTTGACTAATTCTTAAAGTCTAGAAATCCCAACTCATATAGTCTAGTTCAACTATTACTACTACTACTAACAGTATTGTTATTGTTATCGACAGCTATTGTCTATAGGTTGTGAATTCCAAGGGAAGTAATCGGTGCTAACCTTTGCAAGAGCGAGTCCTCTTCCATCTATTCTTCAAATTATTTATTAGACAAGCATTCAGTTCATGCCAATCACTGGGACAACAAGGAATAGTTTCATTATATCAAGAATGTGTCTTATCCTTTTCTCTCCATCTCTGAATTAATTTCTCATCATCTGACTCCATCTCTCTTTCTCCTTCTGAGTTTTTTCTTTAAACAAGGCTGATCTGTGAAGGCTGACATGACCAACAACCCACCATTTTTCAGGACAAAGGCTCATAGTCATCTAAACCAACTGCAGTCTACAGTACACGGTGCCTTTTTATCATGGCGTTCTTGTCAGAATGATGTGTTTGTGCCAAAGGGGAAAAAAGGGAAAAACCCAAGCTCTGTGTCTTTACCCCATCCTGGCACAGACGACTTGCTGAGTGCAGACAGAACAGCGAGAGGAGGGTGATGAGGATGAGGAGGGAGGTGTGACATTTTATAGCGTGACATTTGCTGAATGCATCCCACTGTTCACAAAGAAAACCCCCCTTAACATTTTCACTCCTCATTTCTTTCTCTCCTCCTCACTGTAGCTAGCTAATTTGCCAACACACAGACTACATCCAAATCTTGCCCTTTTTTTTTAATGAAGAGATCCACAGCAACCGCGGTGTTAGTCGGACTGTGTTCAGTGGTTTATGTCTCTCCCGTCCCCTGGTGGGACTCTGCTGGTCAGTGAAGGTCACTCACTGGGGAGGCATCAGAGGAGAGAGACTGGAGATGACCTGCTGAGACCGACCTCAGTATTACCACACACCTCATCTATCTTTCTTTCTCTGTGCATCTCTTTCTTTTTTTTTTTTTTTAGCCGCCGATCTGATTTTCTGGGCTGCCGATGAGAAATTTTGAAGAATTGAGCTCTTTCTGTCTTTGTCCGTCTTTGTCTTTCTGTCTGTCTCTCTTTCTGTCTTTTGTGGTCTTTTCAGTCTCTCTTTTGGTCTCTGTCTCTCTCTCTCTTTCTCTCTCTCTGTCAATTCCCCTCACTCTGCCTGTGACTGAGTCACCTCTCTTTCTTCCTCTTTTTGCCCTCTCTCTCCCTCCCTAATCACACTGTGTCTTAAGTGGGCAGACTTACCCTTATGGTCTCCCAGTACTAACTACCAGACTACCAGTCTCTTATCTCTGCCTGCCTTGCCTTGCTCTGGGCTTACTGTGGGGCGTAATGCCAAACTAACGTTATCAACTAGTGGTTATAGCTGTGGTTGGTGGATTCTAAAATTCAATGACCACTCAATTGTGTTAGTCTGCTTAAGCAGCTTTTCGAATAAACAGTTACCTCACAGAAATTGTGGCTGATATTAATGGGAGCCTTTCATAATGTTTGGACTAGTTATGCTATGTTACTGTCCCTTTTCCGTGGCTCTGATGCTAGTCTTCAACCCTAATAATGATGGTCTGTGTAGGGGTATTCTCTTTTTACTTGCCCCTCTCTGCAGGGAGGTCAGAGAGCATTTCAGCAGGGTGGATGCTTGCTGACGTGGGGGCTTGACCCTGGGTCTTATGGTTGAAGGGTGATCTCTCCACCTGATATGCCACCCTGCTGCATAGCAAGTAGAGAGATCTCCCCTCACAGCTGCAGCAGACAGATTAGAGGGAGAATATTAGCCATGTAGCTACAGTAAATGGTGTATGTAAACATGTACAGGAAGGACATACACAACAAGATTTTGACCAGAATTTACCCAAATTTTACCCAAATTTAGAAATCATGTTTTTTCCAGAAGATTTCTCTAAAATACCCCAAATTGAAAATTAGCCTCGGATGGATACTTCCGTGCTTAATGTTGCCCCAAAGCAGCTAGACTGAGGCTCCCTAGAAATCTTCAGGCCTATATTTTGAATGTTTTGTAAATTTCCCTTCTATCCTCATTGCAGAATAACATACAAACATACCAAACTTAGTCCCAAAATCAGCCAGTGCTAAAACCTAGCTTTGCATTTCATTAGGCCCTTAGTTGTTTCACCACTCACAGAAATGTATGACCGGCCACATTCCCTGACTTCTACCTCCTCTCTCCTCTCTCGCTCTCCTCTTTCGCTCTCCTCTGTCTCTCCCTCCTCTAGCCCTGCAATAATGAGGAAAATTGTTATCGAATATTCAGCAGACTAGAGCCAACCAGGGAACACACACACACACACACACACACACACACACACACAGGCTCATAGAGTAAAGACCCCCTTCTGTGTTGTTTCTCAGTGCAATAATACTGGTAAAAGCATTTTTCCAAGCCTGGGGCTTGGGGTGTCTCAGGCCTAGATGCATTAGATTGATAACACTATTTATGTTAATCTATCTAATGAGATGGTTTCAGGATACTTCAGCATATGTGCTGGATTAGGGGGTCGTGCAAACACAGGCACACAGATGCACAAAGACACAGATGACACACCCATTTGGATTTGAGGGCGGGTGGGGTAAGCGTAAATAGTTTTGAGAGCAGAGTGGATTATTTTGTGTAAATTATTATGTGTGTAGATTATGAGGTTGGAACATTAGGGTGTGGGGAGCTAAACCAGGATGAATGCCGTCTTAATCCATGCAGCAGTAATCAGATCTGGGAACATGCTGGGATGCTCCAGCCCCCCCTCGTTCTCTTTCATCAGCATTTCAGTTGGGAGTGGAATCACCAGAGACCTCCCTATGTTATGCTAGTCACACAACACACTATACATTAATACAAAATCAGTGTTTCCCACAGACTGACAGTTTACTCTGGTGGCGTCATGGAGGGTGCAGGGTATTGATGACTTGTTATTGAAGTTTCATATAGCAAGTAACCCAGTAATAGCCCAGTAACATATTTTTTTCGTGCACTAAAGTCTCTCAATCTAATGTAAACTAATGGCATTGCAGCAGTAGCTGACTATTATACTTCTATCTGATTATCGAGGCTATGTTTCAAACTGTCTCTCCATTCAGTTTGTGTTGACACAGACACAAAGCAACTCGAAGGTGCACAGGTGTGCTGTGTCCAAGGTGCGATGAATTATGGTGATTGTAGTTCACAAACACTTTTGGCACTTAGCATTAGCATTACCTAAATCTTGATTGTTTGAAAACTACATTGGAGAGAATAACCAGCTTCATGCATCATGGCACCGCCCAATATTAACACTGTATGGGAAAGACTGAATATAGCTCTGATTCTTATTTGATAGAAATTAAGTATTGCACTTTAAAATTGCAATATAATACCTCACTATGTCAGTTCAATTTTGATTTATTACTGTTGTCATCGCCACTGGAGTGGATCTAGGAAGTGTCACATGAAGACGGCACAAGCTATTTTTGGTTCTCTGGATTCTACCTTTGGTAGTGTTGCTCGTCTTCTCAAATATTGATTGTACTCTCCAAGTTCCTCGGTATAAGATATGTGATATCTTTATAGGATCGATTTTCATTTTATAGCAGCTTGCAACTGTTACTCATGTTTCCTGCACCTCATGTAAGAGTTCCTCACCTGTGTAGTTCACAGACTGCTGATACACTGCTGGGCTGGACTGTACAGTGTGTCAAATGGATAGGGCTTCTGTTTTCCCTCTCTGTCTCTGTCGCTCTCTCTGTCTGACGCCCTCTCTGTCTGTCACTGAAAAGAAGAGACCTACATCAGTGCTGGTTCCAGATCAAAATCACTAAGGAATTGTCTGAAATCAGGAACTTTCACTACTGTAGAATTGTAATACACCTGAGCGGGATGGAAAAACTGAGGTGGCTCAATATCAAAAATCAGGGTGCACTGTTCCATGACAGCCCTCCAAACAAAACAAGGTCCTGTGTGTGCTAAGATTCATTTATATGTGTATTTGAAGGAATTCTAAGGAACATTTAACCTACTTAAAATGTCATTAAGAAAAACCGGTTGCTTATATTGGAGTAAACATGCTTATAGTCAGTGATGCCAGGAGCATTTTCAAGCCAAGTTGTCTTCAAATGTACTTGAATTTGACCTATGGTCATTTTGTGGAAAGACAAAAATCACAATAACATTCCTTTAGACTCGTAATTCTTTTTCATCCAGCATCCAAATTAGATTTTTACTCCGCTTAGTCTTTGACTCTGGCATTCACGCACATTAAAACATATTGCTACTTGTTATGTGGGGACCATTTTGAACCTGACCAATGTTTTTAAGAAATCAAGGCTGAGATGGATCCTTTTGGGAGTGCTTGCTTTGCGTGTGGACAAACAGTTTTCCACAAACCACAGGCCCACAAACACATAGTCCCATAGCAAGGGATAGCCAGCATTTGTCCTGGCCCAGTTCACAATCCTCCCTACATTCCCTCTGTCTCCCTCCATCCCTCATATCCATCTGTCAGACTACTTTTCTCTTTCTTTTTTTTCTCTCTCTCTCCCTTCCATTTCTCTCTCTCTTTCTTTGTGTCTCTCTCTCACAGGCGGTGAGCACCTTGTTCCAGCTCCAACACAGCTGGAACACATCAGCACTTATAACAACTCTGATTAACAGCCACATATGCACGCACACACACACACACACACACACACACACACACACACACACACACATAGCTCTGACACAGCACTCTAGCCTGTACCCCTACTGACAGACAGGAAACATGTATGATGCAATGTAATCCTGCACAGACATACATGTGATCAGTCTCATGATGTAACTAGGGCTCGATTCACTCAGCCTGCCCAGCAACCCAAGGCAGACAAAGCAACACAAGGCCGACTGAAGCCTGTTGACCTTGAACAGTGCATGCTCGACCCCCAAGTCAACTGGCTTACACTCTGACTTGTCACTCTGTCTGCTGTGTGTGTGTTTGTGTGTGCGCTCATGTACTCATCTTTCTGCAAGCACCTGCAAAGAACTGCTTGGTCTCTCTCTCTCTCTCTCTCTCTCTCTCACTCTCACTCAGTCACTCACTCAGTCACACACACACACACACACACACACACACACACCTCCCTCGCAGTTCTTCCCTGACAGAGTGTCCAGAATGTCTCTTGGAGCAGAGCTGTCAAGTTTGTAATGACTTCCCTTCGGCTCTTCTCACCTGTTCTGCTGCTATGGGTGATGACTCGAAATGAGTGTGTTTCCATGACAACAATAGCATCATGTTTTAATGAGCCTTGGTCAGTTAAGAGCATAGGAAATGTCCTGTGCTACGGGCAAACAACAGGGTTCTCCTCAGTAGCCCTATCATTATACACTGATGGGCCTTTTGCCAGATCATCAGTGTGAATAAGAATATATTAGTTTTAATTAGAATCAAGTTCATTCAACCAATCCAATTGACTAGGCAGGAGTTGGCTAGGTGGTAGGCGTAGACAAATCTCACATGCACCCAGATATTTAATATAAATAATAAATAATTGACCTGTCTGGTTGGAAGTTTTCCTCAGCCTCAGACAGACCTGTCCAGCCCAAATGAGATGGAGTTAAGGCAGGAAAGGGTTGGAGTGTTGGGGGGGAAGTTGAAAGAAGGATGGACCTAAGAGGATGGGGGAGTTTGATGAAATGGAAACTGAAACGAATCTGGTAGAGTGAGTCACGAAAGGAGGAGAAATGGGGTTGGAGAGGGGAATGGAGGAACGGAGGAAGAGAGAGACCAGGAGAGCGAGGGAGGGTGAGAGAGGGTTGGTTTTTGCAACAGGCACACACTGAACTAGGAGTGCGCCACCTGCGTGTCACAATAAATAAATAAAGGTTAAATAAAATGAATAATGGATGGGGTGGCGTTTGAAAGAGGGATGGAGGAGGAAGGGTGGAGCAGGGACAACAGGGCGCACCGGGGGGGGGGGGGGGGGGGGGGGGTATGAAGAAGACAAAGGGGGAGGGACCTAGTGAGGGAAGGGGGAAGGAGACAATGATTTAGGCGCTGGTTGTGCTTTGTGCACTGTCTGCCTGTCATAATAAATAAATAAGGTTAAGGAAAATGAAGTAGCATCCGTCACAGGATGGGTGAATGAGGGGGTTAAAGTATTAGGGAGGAGTGGGTTGGATAGAGGGGAAATTGCGGTAAGAGGTAGGGAGGTTTAGAGAAAGGGAGGCAGAAGGAGGAGGAGTAGGGGTTGAGGTATTCTGCACTACCAAGGCAAAACTACATTTTTTGTGTAAAGGTCATGACAAGTGTTTGAATCTCATATCAAGTCGATATCCAGTCGATATCCATAAATGCGATTCAATTTTATTCAGTCCATGTCTGTACCAACAGCATTTTGGCAGGAACGGAGATACATTTTGAGTTTGAGTTCTGACTTCCAGTACTCAGGCAATTACTGCTCTCTGGCTTTGTAGGGCAGAGTGGTGAAGCAATAGGTACAGGCTGTACTGTGAATGTACTGTCTGCACGTCGGCATGCTGACAGGGAATATCAACCAGCTCAGTAGCTGGAGGCTAGCCCATACAGCAGCAGAACCAAGCCTATAGCATCAGCAGGCCCAGACAACAACATGGCTAATTGTAGAGATTATTATGGAGGCATTTCTGCTTCACTACGTAGCATACAGTAAAGATACATGGAAGATTATATAGTGAAAGATAGACACATGGTATGTTGCACAGGTTCAAACCCACCACGTTGCAAGTATAAAACATGTGCCTTCGTCTGCTGATGCACTAGGACGACTCAGACAACAAGCACCTCTTTAGTTAATGAACGTGTACTTTAATGATTCCCAGAGGGGGAATTGTTGTCACCAGGGAGAAAATTACATTTCAGATATTTACAGCATTAGATAACGTTTGCATGCTTTGCACAGAGCCCAAACACAATTGCCCCTGAGGGACAGATGAAGCTCTGTTACATTGAATAGTTTTAGATTGATTTCATTTTAAATGAGTAGAATTAAAAACAATAGAGAGCTGTTAATGATAACATTAAAAGGAAATTGGCCTGCATAATATAAAAAGCCATAATTGTAACATTAGTACAGGCTGTGGCTGGGCGCAGGGATGTCATTAAATCATCAGGTTTTTAAACCTTTCAAAATAATTAATTATATGCTTTTATCAAGAGTTTTGACACTATTGAATTATGGAACAGTGTTTATTTTCCCTTGCTGTACCATGATTTAGCTATGTACGTGTGCTGTTTACCAACATTAGCTAATAATCCAGTCATTCAAATGCAATTAACTCTACCAGCTACACACTAATACACACAATAATTAATAATGTTATTCTATTGGAAGCCAAGCACTCCGTGAACTGAACATCAGCCAGCAGCCACATGCTGCTTATTTTTAGCTGTGGCTGGTACGTTTGTCTAGTCTATTACCCATCGTGGCACTAACCATCATTTGGTGGTTGTTTCCAAATCAGGCCAGGCTTGTGAAAAAGATTTAGAAATTTTGGAATCAGCCATCCACTGTAGTCTGTGGGTAAAAAAAAAAAAAAATCCAGTCCTGTCTTGATGCCAAGGCAATACTCTGGTACATGTTTAGTGGTCAGCTTATTCAGTCAACACACCACACAGATTGGGCCAAATAGTGTTTTTCAGTAAAACAACTGGACATGTTGCTCTTCCCACACTAAACCAGCTAACAATGCAGTCAGCTCAAACAATGGAATACTGTCAACAACGCAGCCACTGTGTAATCCTACTACATGGCGAGCTTTGCCGCGTAATGCCCAACCATCTATCTCCCTGTCCTGTGTCTTTTCATTAGCTGCATCTGGACATCATAATATACAGGCAAGCCAACCGAGGGCAATATCGTAGTGCTTCTTCAGCGGTCGGCTCATTCAATCAGCAGGCAACACAGCCTGGAGCCAAGAGAGTTTTTAAATCACATTTTGGATCGTCAGTGCTTCGCTGCTGCCAGAAACACAATACACAAGAAGATCGATTGAGGCCATTTTTTGCTGTGTGGGCCAGTGGCGCAGTAAAATTATGAGACCGTGGGTGTGCTGGTACATTACTTTGCTGACGAGCAGAACTGTAGGATCGGGTTGGCTGTACATTCTCCCTGCCTGTCTGTCAATAGGGTTGATGGCTGTCAGAGCTCTGCAGAATGTAACTGGTTTATATGATGAGCTATACGTAAAACCACAGATGCCTCATTCTCCGTGGCAGAGATCTGTGTCCATCATGCCATACTGCTTGTATACTTTTGTTGTGTGTGTGTGTGTGTAAGTGAGTGAGCATCCAGCGTTAAGTTCAGGTTGGGGACTTCTCACCCCGATGTGATGACAGATGTGATAGATTGTAGATGTGCTTATTACATTATAGTGTGGGGAGGGGCCTCTCCACGGGGGCCCCCAGACACAAGACGAATGTTAGCCCAAATGCAATGCTGCAGAAGCGTGGGTCCAGAGGGAAATGGGGAGATAGGGGGAGGGACAGATAGAAAAAAAGAAGGGCGGAAAGGAGAAGAAGAAACTGTTATGAAACCCTGGTTTTACTTCCTTCTCTGTGTTGGTGATGATCGGACACATACACACTGCATATTTATCCATTTCTATCCATGAATCATGGATTTTGGCAGTCCACTGATTATTGATACTTGTTTAAATTATAATCCTTGTTTATTATCTGTTTTGTGTCCCTTGTTTTCTGTAAAGCACTTTGTGTCAAATCTGTCTGTTAAAAACGCTCTATACATTAACTTGACTTTACCTAAATCTAGTAATAATAAAGAGGACTACCAACACAAATGTATTGATATTTGATGAGCACTGTGTTGGTGCTGTTAAACTCCTGATCTGTTCGGTGTTTCTTTTCATGATAAAGGCCTTGCTGACAGCCATGATGGGCACAGTCCTCATCCTTGTTCAATAAACGAGCTAATGGATAAGCCCAATCCAGTGCCTTGGATTTTCTCTCTTAACCACTAAACTCTGTTGCAAGCTAAATTGCAGTGTCAATATAACACACACCCTGTCCCTGTCCCTGTGCTGTTGCAGAGCAGTGAGGGAGCTACCTGGCTACTCCTTCCAACAATACACACATTAGTTCTCCGAATTTGTGCTGTCTCCTTTGATGTTCACTATGGCAGAAGGGCTGGGCATGTTTGCTGTTCTGTCTTCTGGCAGTGAAGCAGTGAAGAATGGTGTAGCTACATGCTGTACTTTGACTGCCTTAGCAAACACAGAGCTGTGTATGTGTGTGTGTGTATACATGGGGTGTGTGTGTGTTCTCACCTGGCACTGTAGACTTGGTAGGAAGATATTTGCATGTGAATTTGTGTGTGTGAAAATGTGTATCCGAGTGCGAGTCTTGAGTGCGTGTGTGTCCCAGCTTTATCAGCTCTGTGAGTGGGTCAAGGTCAGAATTGTGTGAGTCTGTGAGTGTGTGTGTGTGTGTGTGAGAGAGAGGGAGAGAAAGACAGAGAGAGACAGAGCGAGAGACAGAGAGAGAGAGTAAAGCTGATGGTGGAATTTGTCCTGAGTGAGGTTAAACTCGTTAACTCATTAGATGGACAGAGGAATACTGATCTGAAATGATGGGATACATGACTCCTTAGTGTTCACAGAGCTGCAGGAGCTGAGGAGGGGGACAGTGAGAGACAGAGTGAAAAGTAAAGGAAAGAGAGAAAAGCATTTCTGCTTTTGTATTTTTTGTATTTTGAGTTGTGAGTGTGTGTTAGTTGCAGTCTAGTGTAGCTGACTGGTTGGCTATGTGTGTCTGTGCAGTGACAGCTGTGATCCATCAAAGCCCAACACACACACACACTCCATAAGCCAAGACTTAAGAACTGTTAGCTGTGTGTTCGTACATTTACTTCTCACTCTGTACAAGAAACCCGAGGCCCAGACCAACAAGATTGTTAGATTGTTTGCACATTACTGGTAATCATACACTCTCTCAGCACATTACTGTCTGACTGCCACCTAGAGGTTAAGAATGGAGCTGCAGTAGGCAGACTAGGCAGCCGGTGACGATGTATTCAAATGTATTCAATGTGCTCTATCACTCAACATGTCTTACGCTGTACCTCCTTTCCCCGAGGTGGCAAGAGGAGTTCCATCATTAACTGCAGAATCCAGAATGTGTGTGTGTGTGTGTGTGCGTGTGCAGTAGGATCCCAAGCTGTCAATCTACACCACCAGTGAAACCTGGGAATCCATCTTAGTTTTAAATTGGACAGGTAGACATAGTGTCTCAGCGTTGGCGTTATGCATAAATCAGCTGACAGTGAGAAAGCAGAAACAAGGCAGTGCTGTAATCCTGTTTGTTCTGGCCCACCACAATTTTTAGAAAAGCCAACCACAAACAGACTCCCCTATCTAATACAAAAACAACACATTAATAGTGCTTATTTCACTGCATGCACACACGACTTGACCCTGCTTTCTTTCCTGCCCCAGTCACCGCAAATAATGTAAGATCCTGTGGTAAGAAAAAAAAAATAAAGAAGTGAAATCTCTGCCAGTCCTTCCACTCGCTGTAACAGCATGTGCATGGCTGGCAAGGAGTAGTACACCTTCAGTTAATAGAACATATGTGCCAAATACTGATGCTGATGCCATTTCCCTAATATTACAGTCCACTTCCAAGAGCCATGTGTAATGTGTTAACATCAAAGCAGAGTTACTTGATTTTCTGCCTTTTTACATATGAAAGGATGTTAGATTTCTCTAATGAAGGCAATGCATTACATCACTGTTCTTCAGAGACCCTAAACTAGTATATGCAGTTCAGCAACAGTAATGGATCATCTCACTTCACTGTATCTGCCTGCACTTGGAATAAGTATCCACAGTGAATAGTTGCATCTTGACGAGATGAAACAAGTCTGGAAGCTTCTCCTGAGTCACCAAGCATGAAGAGCAGGGAAATGTTAATTGAGCATGAGGCCTTGATCATAGATGAATAGCTGCTCCAACATGCACAACTGCACACACAACATCATAGAATAGTATGTGAAGCAACATGTGTCCATTAGTTTCATGTGTTAATGTGATGCAAATGTACTGAGTGACCATGAATGACTTGTTGTGCCTCATTTAACCGAGCCTGAGTTAATGGATGCAAGGTGTATGTGATTATATGGTGTGTGTGTGTGTGTGTGTGTGTGTTTTTATCACTGTGTTTTCGTAGCTTTGAGGGTAGCGGTGCGGTCTGCTTGTTTCAAGGCTTGCTGGCTAAGAGTAACGGAAGCTTTCACTATTGCTCTTTCATATGTGCAGCCATCTGGGAGTTTGTGTGATGGATTGAGGCCTGTGTGTGTGTCTGTGTGTGTGGTATACTGTGCTGTGTTGAGGCTGCGGTTGTGTGTGTGTGTGTGTCTGTGTGTGAGTTTTACGTGGGTTGTCCAGATGTTTCTGGAAAAGTCTTGTCAAGGGCTGGTCTGCCGGCAAGGGAGAGGATGTGAGCTTGGGCAGGCCTTGTTTCCATGGCAACGGCAGATGTTTCCAAATCATTTGGACCAGAGCCCCGAAGACCTTGTGTGTGTGTGTGTGTGTGTGTGTGTGTGTTGGCTGAACATCCAGCTGTACTGTATTTTCGCTGGAGAATCTGATGAAACCTTTGGGATGACTAGGAAGACTCAAGGAACTTTCCCCTTACCATACTGACAAACTGAATTATAAATCAGGCCTTCCATTTGGATTGGAGCTGTGTGGTTAAGCCTGTTAAATCTCAACACTGTAAGGCATACAGTACCATGGCTGACAGTGATGATAATGACAGAAAGAGCCTAGATCACTCTGCTGCATTCCTCCTATTGCATACTGCTCCCGTTGCATACTGAGAAAAACAGGTGTGTGTGTGTGTTTTCCTGTTCAAACGTACATGTGTGTCTGTGTGTTATGGCCATGCGAGTAGGAGATCTAGTGTCAGTGAGTGGTTAGCACTGTGTTTTATGACTTTGTTTTGGCTCTGAGCCCACTCTCACAGGGACCCTACGCCGCCTGGCTAGTTCCTGGGATTTTTCTCCATTACTTGAAACCAGGTGTAGGATATACGTTTTATTTTGTATCGTCTTATTCAGGGCTTCTCATGCGCTACTTTTTCATGCCGTTGACCTCCAAATAAACTATTGGGCAAGACCACCTAATTGCTGGGCTCTTGGCTGACGACCACTTCATTCCTCATTTGAGAGTTCAGTTACTCTAATATTATGTTGCGCTAACGTTTGAGTTTCCCAGCCCCTCATTCCGAGACCCACCGGTCTCAAGAAGGACGGGTTGCATGCATAGAATATTAACACGTTTAATGAGTCTTCTCCTTGTTCTCCCCCCTCTGTCTTTCTCCATCCTTCTCTCTCTCTCTCGCTCCCTCATCTCCAGAAGGAGTTTGCAGCTCCCCCTCCTCTACTCTTCAGGAAGCTGAGTAACCCAGACCTGTCGCCCGCAGCAACAGCCGTCACAAAGACCAAACTGCACCGGCAGCTGAGCCAGGATGAGAGCCGCGCCCGACGCAGCAGTATGGCCATGACCGGTAACACACACAGACACAGACACAGACACAGAAGAACTCACACACACACACACAAAGGCATACCCACTCACACGCACACACATACAGTCAAACATGCATACACACTAGAGATGGGAACGTTACCTGATTTGTCATTCCAGAACAAAATAATTCATTATTCGTCAACACTGGCTGACGTACAAGTCGTCAATAGAGACATTAGCTGGTTTAAACTACATTTTAATTACATACAGAATATACAAGAATAAAGCACAACATTTCAGTGGTTAATAAATATAAATACTTATTACTAATTATAGTTCATATTTTTCATAATTATACCTGTTGAACTTTTGAGGACTGCTACAACCACCAAGCAGGTGAGATTTATGGGGCAACCTTGAGGTGAAGAGAGGTGGACATTGGCAGTACTAGCCACATACTACAGAAAAGATGTTTTGACACTGATATTTATGCCATTGACGATATATTTGAGTCGCAAGAAGATGAAAATTCCATGGTTTGTGGTCTCTGCTAAGCAACACTGGCATTCAGTCTTTCTAACTTGGCAAGGTACATTAACCTCAAACATGTTGATTTGTCTTTGGAGGAAGAGGCATCAGGGAAGCTAGCCAGAGAAGTCAGCAGCTATTAAATCTTTTACTGGAACATGCTGTAAATGTGATCCTTCCCAATTTGATCAAATAACACAGCCTTGTTACAGTTATGTTAATTATGACGGTGAATAACATGCTGCTGCTAAGCTTTATTCAGGGAGACGGACTGAAAATGCAGATGATTACTGAACCAACGTACAATGTTTCCAACCATAATGGAAAAGGAATGGGACTGAATTTCTCCCTTCTCCCTCCTCTCTCCTTCCCGCTTTCTTCTCCTCCCCAGGTAAGCAGCTGCTGCCTCTGTCCAGTAGTCTGCACGGTGGGGTGAGTCAGCTGGCGTGGCAAGGAGCCACTGGGGGTCTCGGAGGGCCCATGGGTGCAGGGGGACCTTCTGGAGAGGCCAACAACCTGGTCCGTATGAGGAACCAGACCCTGGGACAGTCTGCACCCTCGCTCACCGGACTGGTGAGTACACACAAACCGATGGCCACAAAACCACACACATGCACACACACACACACACACACACACACACCTACACACACACACACACACACACACACACAGGTAACTAGGTACTCTGTCACTCACTCACAGTTCTGGTCATTTCTGGTCATGTATACATGCACACACAGACACAAAACACATGTAAACACAGAGGCACTTGTGCACAACACACTCCACGCACGCGATCACATGAACAATACACCGTCACACGCAAATGAATCAGACACAGACACACACACTCATGGGAAATCAGGCCTGTTGAAATTCTGCTTCCTTATTTGTAGCCCTGGGCAGTGGTGAGCACATAAATATCTCTACATACACACCCTAATTGTGGTAACTTTCATTAATAATCTCATACATAGCCTCATGTGTGTAGCAGAAATGAAGCGTTACCTGTCAGTGTATGTGTGTCTAGATGCGCACCTACTTTATGTTGTATCCAGTGTTATTTAGTTTCTTGACTGTATGATAAAGAGTGGGCTGGCCTAGTGGAACTGGAACCTCTAGTTCTAGCAGTGTTAGTGCCAGTAAGCCAGGCTGGCACCGTATGGATGCTGTCTTTTAGAGAGAAGGCTCCCTGCCAGCCGAATGCAGGGATGCAGCATGCACCCTGATGATGACTCAGACTTTTACAGCCACCAGCCACACACACACACACACACACACACACACACACACACACACAGCCACTTAACATCCACAGAGAAACACTCGCTTGCTTACTGGTGTGAGGGAGAAATGGAGCGTAAACGTGTGTGTGTGTGTGTGTGTGTGGGTGGGTGTGGGTGTGGCTGTCTTTGGTCACAAGTGGAGTGGATCACGAAGCAGCACAATGCAATGCTGACCTACATATGATAGTAGTCTAGATGGCAACCACTCTGCAGCATGCAGGGGGTGAGTGAGGGTAGCAGGCACTGTGTGCGCTCTACTCCAAGTACAACTCTGATCCCTGCTGGTCGTAGAGGGAATTGTTTAAAAGTCACAGGAAACCCAAGCATGTCATTTTTATTTTTGACGAGCTCCTTTTGTATTCTTTATAAGTTTTTAAGTAGTTTTTAATACCTAGATCTAAACTATGTCTGTAAGCATTATAACCATGTTTCACTAGCCAGGATTGTATTAACATGAGCCCATCGACCATTTCTATCTGGATTCATTGGAACAATCAGTAGCGTTTCTGATTTCACTCTCATGACTCATTCTGGATTGATGGTCATAGTTTATAAGCTGCTGTGTGAGTTATGCTCGTCATTTAAACACGACAATAGTAGAATCATTGAGCATATGAAAGTGTTTGTGTCTACAAGGCACTGGTTCTGAAACTGCTGCATACTTTCTCATATACACACATTTGCCACTGCCACATGTTCTTAAACCGTTTCAGCCCAAATTTGAGAGGTTCAGTCTTGCCCTGGGGCATGAGAACATGAAAACACTCATTACAACTCAAATCATCTGGACGACCAGATGTAGGCCTGTGATCCCTTTTGTTTCCTTTGTCCATATTTTAAATACAAACTGCAGTGGAGTAGCTTTTGGAGGAGCTGGACACATGTATGTCTAAACTACCAGTAGATGGCAGCATTGTGTAATGTGTAGTCCCATTGAGCAGGAGGACGTCACCAAGACCTTTGCCGCATAAACACTGTATCTTACGGCAATGATACAAGGGTAATTTTTGTGGCAGACTAGATGGGAAGTTTCATGACCAAGAGCCTTTTGGCATTTTATCTTTATTTGTCATGTTATCTGCATTGAATTAGTTCTATTTGCCCGTTCTCTCCTCTGCTGCTGCCACCTTCAGAAAAATGCCCAGGTATTAAAACTTTCACAACAGGAGTGTTGAGCAGAGTCTATGACAACAGGGTCTATATGTACATAACATCACTAAGAATGACAGTACCTATCAATTATAACTTAAGAGGCCAACTAGTCACAAATCGACACTCTTATTTGTAGGTGTTTTGCAGTTCCAGTTTGATCTTACAGTGTTTCTTGTAGATTTTTTTGTAGATGTTTTTGTTTGGGGGTTATTTTGGTTCTGAGACTCAGATTTAAGATTTACCATTCCAGGATCAGTGCTAGTCTTTCAGGTTAAGAATGGCTCTCTTCGGGATATTTATATCATGATATACATAGACAATAGTGCTGTAATTGCACTCTTAATTGATATTTATTATTTGGGGAGGGCAAAGCAATAAGACCAGATGAATTTCAGTCCATTATCATTTTTAGCTGTGTGAGCAATTTTCCAGTTGCGGGAGGCCACAGCTAAATCAATGTAAAGGAAACACTATCTTAGATCAATACTCCTTTTCTTATAGACTTGATTTATATGATCTCAGTATACGTCTCTCAACCACAGGATGTTAAAGTGTTGTGAAAGACACTGAACTGTTACCTGCTCACTCACTGTAAGTTACTCTGAAGAAGAAACTCAGGTAGGAAACTCAGATAAATGGTCACAACAATGTGAAACGCTGAACAGAGAAAATTAAAATGTGCATTTAGTGCAGTAAATTATAGCCCCGAATGTAGAATTCATGCAAAAATGGTGACCAGACACACACACACACACACACACACACACACACACACACACACACACACACACACACACACACACACACTCACACACACACACCTCTTGAATGTTTAAAATGTACAGTGGTAGGGTGTGCAAGTTCCTTTTTTCCACTGTGCATTGCATGGACCCTATGAAACATAAAATACCTGAGTTGTAGGTTTAACAAATCTCAACAGATCTAACATATAGTCAGTCATGATTGAGCCAAGGATTAAAAAAAAATGTTTTTTTAACATCTCTGTGGTTGTGCTGGTAAAGGAACACCATGTGTGGTGAGTGTTTGTTGGAAAAAAATACATTAAGCTAAAATGGATTGTGTCACTGGTTTGTTTTGGCTCCTTTGAATGGCTTTATAATTAGCCTGGATTTTTTTTCTCTCTCTCTCTGACTTTTTTTTTAAAGGGATTGTGTAACGCAGCCAGCAGGAAATTGTAGATTGGATTTAAAACGGAAAATATGACCTGCAGAGTTATTCTAGCTGAGCAAATAATCATAGTTATTATATTTCTCATGGGCATGTTTATTAATATTTTCCTCCTTTCCTCTTGGCAGATGCCCCTCTCTCCTCTACAATCTTTCTCTCTCTCTCTCTCTGTCTCTCTCTCTCTCAATACACAAACACCTCATCCTTTCTCTCAGTCTCTGTTGCACTTTCTCTCTCACCATCTTTATCTATCACCCTTTCTTACTACTCTCCCAGACTCAATCACACACATACACACGCTCTCGTAATTCCACAGATACACACTTCTACACACACGCAACACCAAGCTCACTCTCTGTGGAGTCGGGTCTTTTAGAGAAACAACGGTTCATGCACATAATAATATCTCTCTCCCAGTGTTGTGCCTCGGGGTCCAGGCTCTGTGTTTTTTATGGCCTGGCTCAATGCTCTGTCTCGGATTGGTTTGAATTGACTTGAATTAGGATTTAGGCAGAACACCTGAACCCCTTTCACTCTCTTTAATTTTCTCTCCTCTCCTCTTCTCTTCTCTTCTCTCATCTCCTCTCCCTCTCCTCTCCTCTCCTCTCCTCTCCTTTCCCTCTCCTCCTCTCCTCTCCTCTCCTCTCCTCCTCTCCTCTCCTCTCCTCTCCTCTTCTCTTCTCTTCTCTCATCTCCTCTCCCTCTCCTCTCCTCTCCTCTCCTCTCCTTTCCCTCTCCTCCTCTCCTCTCCTCTCCTCTCCTCTCCTCTCCTCTCCTCTCCTTTCCCTCTCCTCTCCTCCTCTCCTCTTCTCTCCTCTCCTCTCCTCTCCTTTCCTCTCCTCTCCTCTCCTCTCCTCTCCTCTCCTCCTCTCCCCTCCCTCTCCTCTCCTCTCCTCTCCTCTCCTCCCCTCTCCTCTCCACTCCTCTCCCTCTCCCTCTCCTCTAATTTCCCTCTCCCCTCCCTCTCCCCTCCCCTCCCCTCTCCTCTCCTCTCCTCTCCCCTCCCCTCTCCTCTCCTCTCCTCTCCTCTCCCTCTCCTCTCCTCCTCTCCTCTTCTCTCCTCTCCTCTCCTCTCCTTTCCTCTCCTCTCCTCTCCTCTCCTCCTCTCCCCTCCCCTCCCTCTCCTCTCCTCTCCTCTCCTCTCCTCTCCTCCCCTCTCCTCTCCACTCCTCTCCTCTCCTCTCCCTCTCCTCTCCCTCTCCTCTAATTTCCCTCTCCCCTCCCTCTCCTCTCCCCTCCCCTCCCCTCTCCTCTCCTCTCCTCTCCCTCTCCCTCTCCCTCTCCTCTCCTCTCCTCTCCTCTCCTCTCCTCTCCCTCTCCCTCTCCCTCTCCCTCTCCTCTCCCTCTCCCTCTCCCTCTCCTCTCCCTCTCCTGTCCTCTCCCTCTCCTCTCCTCTCCTCTCCTCTCCCTCTCCCTCTCCTCTAATTTCCCTCTCCCCTCCCTCTCCTCTCCCCTCTCCTCTCCTCTCCCTCTCCCTCTCCTCTCCTCTTCCCTCTCCTCTCCTCTCCTCTCCTCTCCTCTCCTCTCCTCTCCTCTCCTCTCCTCTCCTCTCCCTCTCCCTCTCCCTCTCCTCTCCTCTCCTCTCCCTCTCCTCTCCTCTCCTCTCCTCATATAATTTAAAGGTTCTTGTTGTTGCCCTATTTCTCTAATTTGTATCTTACGTAATTTTGTTGTAGCATTTTTAAAACGTCAGGTCAGTAGAATCCACTCAAAAATCTTATACAGTATGTGGGAAAAGACATGACTAAAATTAATTCAGAAATCTTATGCAGGGAAAAGATGGAAGATTACTAGTTTTTTTTTTCCTTTAGGTGGTGGGGAAAAAAAAAAACTTTGGTGGACCACCCAAGACTTAAATAGAGAGAGACAACTTTCTCCCCTAGGGTATGTGTGCTATTGGCACGTGTGTTAATGTATGTTTGTGTGTGCATGTGTGTGTGTGTTATTGGGTTAAAAGAGTGGAGCTCATGGGGTCTGTCTGTTGGGGAAAACAATTCTGGATGGCCAGATGGTGTTTACCTCTCGACTAATGGTCTAGGGCCCTCTCTCTCTCTCTCTCTCTCTCTCTCTTTCTCTCGCACTCACTCTCTCTCTCTCTCTCGCTCGCGCGCGCGCGCTTTCTCTCTCTCACTTTCTCTCTCTTTGTCTGTTTGTGTGCATGTGAGCTTGAGAAGACATTGTGTGTTCTCAAGCTATTAACTTAGTATTGCTTGGTAACCCCTATAAGTGCCAGGTGGTTTGTGTGTGTTTTGTGTTTCCACAAAAATTGCCCCTGAGTGCTTAGCACCTGGACAGTGTACGGACACACACACACGCACACACACACACAGTTTGAAAGGGAAAGAAAATTATCCGTATTGTCCAGAGTCTGCTGAGAGCTCAATTCAATCCTAATGACCAAGCTGCTTTCAACATGCTTATCCATTCACTCGTGTACTTGATGAGAGTGAAGAGTTGAAACTTTGTATTACCACGCAATCAAATTAGCATATTATTTGCATTTGTTTTGGAGAAAAAAAAATGAAAGACTTAGCTGGAAGGGGAATACAGGGATAAACATGAAAGCGGAGTGCTATTGTTGCAAACCATGCCCTGTTTTTTGGCATCATTATTAAAACACACTCAGGCGCTGGCAAGGAGGGAGAGACGGGAGACCAATCCCCGCCTTTTGAAATAAGGAGATCCTATCCTAATTCAAATGAATAGAAAAAGCCCTCGCCTTGTTGTTTGTGTGTTTACCTCGCTACACTAAATTACCCTCTCCCTTTCACTGGCAGATAGTAATAGGCCTTGTCTGCTGCACTTGGCCTGAGAAAGAGATGGAGACCAATTGCTTTAAATAATGTTTGTGTTCCTCATCTGATATGGCGTGCATGTGTGTGTGTGATGTTCAGTGTGTTCCAGGCATCTTTTTATGATGAAGTTTTCTAATTTACTATTTTATAGTACCCACTTTCCCTCAACCTGCCTTGTCTTTCCCTGTCTTATCTACTGCAGTTACAGATTTTCTACATTTCCCAGAATTATTTCCGACAACCCCCAGAGAAGGGGCACGAACTTGTTGCTTGAACTAAATGTAGTGAGCTAGCCAACTAGTTCACCAACACTGGGGCTTGTCTATGATACCGGCTGCGCTCCTTACTCGAAACGCATTGCATTCTGGTCTATTGAGGCTACTGTGGGTGGAGAAATTGGTATCTCTGCCTCTTCTATGATGGATTTCTAGAAAGAAGTGAGTCTAGAAAGAAAAGCTCTTTGATTCGGAAGGACTGACGCCAAATCCCTGATGTTTACCATTGTTTTAGATAGCTGAAACACTTTCTGCTATCAAACTCCATTGTGGTGCTGGAAATATCTCAACGTGACCTCGTGACATCTACGTTTGGCCACTTATAGAACGGGAATAAGAAAAATACACTACCAAACAACAAAATGCACCCAGAAATGCAAGGTACATCGCCAATAGCTGTTTTTTAACAGTGTTAAAGAGCTTTAGAGTGGATTATTTTCTGTAACAATAGCATTACTTCAGCAAGTTGGTGTGTTTTGTTGAGAGGGAGGCTTGCAACTCTCACCTGAAAGCCACAGAGACACAGGTGTTGAGTAGAATAATGCAAGCACAAGTTGTCTCATTAATGTTAACTTTAAAGATAGTCACTGTGATGATACCATCCTCTTAAAAATGTGAGACATACCGTATAGAGTATACCCACTTTTTCCTACCTCTTTGTCTGACCATGTACATTATATCTACCTCTTTCTCTCGGTACATACAGTATGCCTACCTGCTTCTCTGTGCATGTAAAGTGCACCACTGCACCTGCCTCTAGACAGACGTCAAGCCTTGGCCTCAATGACCTCATCCTGGTGTGTTTGAGGAGGATATGCAGGGGAACAAGCTGACTCGGCTGCCAGTTAAATATACATGAGAACATGCTGAATAATTACTGCGCTCATACCTCATCTCTACAGTGACTGACAATGGCCAAGGCGATGACGAAGATGGCACACGTACCACAGCTCGCCTGCCATTCTTACCAGGGCTTTGTTTCACTCAACGAAGTTTCACAACAACACTTGGGTGATCTCGGAGTGGCCTCTCTGCTTTACTAGATTGTGCGCAGTGTTGGATGATGATAGATAGGGAAAAAAGATGATGGTGAAGAAGATACTTTCTCTGTCTACAGGGGTTTTGAACTAGTATAATTTTATGCTTTTGGGAAAAGCTCTGTGCCTACCTGTCTATGCTCTTCAGATCTACTGCTGGCCAGACTTTAGGCAGAGTTAATTAATTGAGTGAATTTACTTCATTTTTCACTCTAGAGTTTAGACCAACTCTAATAAGCAATTCAATGATAAGACTATCAATGATTGCACAATAAAATGAAATATGTTCCTCATTGCGGATATAGAGAATATAAAGAATAATGTCTTTTTGTCCCCCTTAACTTAGAAACAAATTACATTGGACACAATTTTTAGCAGCAGGGAGGCTTTTCCTATTTGTTTTCAATGCCATTTAAGCATTTTGCTTTCTGTTATAGCATTGCTGGCAACCTGTGATTTTCTGCTTTAGGTCTCTCATATTTTAGGTGTCTCATTTTTTGAAGGAGCATTATGAGCAACCCAAGCAACATTTTTTTAACTGAAATAAACATTTTTTGTTTTTTTTTTGCTCAGTGGCTTCCACTGTCACCACACAGCGATAAGGTTGCGGCTTCGATTCCCAGCCCGGGCCCTTTTTCCTGTTGGTTTCCAGGCAGCGGGGTTTCTGGTCTCCGAATGGAGACGTGGGTTCAATTCTGAACCCACGTCTGAACACATGCAAGTCAGGTGGATTTGAGACTCTAAATTGTCCATAGGTATGAATGCGACTGCAAGCGATTGTCTCAGCTCTGTGATGGACTAGTGACCTATCCAGAGTGTTTCCCTGCCTTCCACCCAATGCATGCTGGGATAGGCTCCAGCTCTCCGTGACTCTGAATAGGAATAAGCGGGTAGAGAAAATGAATGAATGAATGCAATGAGGTTACTTCTAAACCAGACATTCAGTGCAATCGAATGGGGTAAACTTAAAAACATATTTTTTTCATTCTTTTTTTTTTGCTGTTGTTTCAAGACTCATAACTCATATTTTGAGTTTCTTTTTTTAAAACCCATGCCATGGTACAAATTCCGAATTGCAAACAAAAACACATTGTCAATTTTTTAACTTTTTCAAGTTAATGAATACTTCTCTCTCTTGTCTGTGACTGCAGTACTGTTTCTCCTTAGCACAAGCACCAAGACAGCAAGCTGCTCTGAAGGGAGATGGTGATGACTCATGTTCAAGGTTGCTCTCTCACAGAGGAGACGGTGAACAAAGCCAGGGTGTGTGTATGTGTGCGCACACACTTATGCACTATACCTGTATGTACACAGTGGGGGCACAGCTTATCTCCTCTCTGCATATCTACATAATCTTTCTCCGACTCACTTTCTCATTCACTTTACACATTCACACACACACACACACAAAGGCATACACACACACACACACCTCTCCATCTTGCCTCAGGCTGCGAGTTGTCCTTGTCAAGTGCATGATTCATGGCTAAAGAAGAACACAGTGTGCCTGTACTGTACTGACTGCTATAGTCACCTGCTGAGACCCCACCCCCAAACACACACACACACACACACACGCTTCAGATTCTCAAGACAGCAGCAGTACGCCTAGATACCCTAGTGAGCCTCATCGTACAGCTGAAAGAAGTTGCATGTTCAGCGTGTGTGTGTGTGTTTGTGTGTGTTGGAATGAATAGGCATATGTTGAGCCCTTTGTCCTTGTGCAGTTAGTCTCATTGTCCCACTCAGAGAGATAGAAAAGTGTAGAGAAAATATATAATCCAAAGCAATATGGAGTGAAAGCTAAACTACACTGTATACTTTAGTAAAACTGAAGAAAGAAAATGACAGACAGTCAGACAGAGAGAGATACCAGCATTCTTAGTCTCTCTATGGGGCTTCCTTTGACTCCCAGCATGAGAACAATCTGATGTAGGCTGGTTTGATAGCAGACACAGTCACATCCCCTGAATATCACGGAGAGCACAGTTCATCAATTAACACTGGGTTTATGCTTCAGAATCACAATAGGCCTGCAAATCACCTGTCGCTGGCATTAAGAAACATCAGAAGTCACTTTAATTGATGACAAACGGTTCTGTCTCTCCCCACGATGAACATTATAAGCTCTCTCTACACAGGTACTCGTACTAGGAAATAGTTGGTACCGATGCAGCATTACATTCCCTGTGATCCTCGGTATCTACCCAGAACTCAACAGCTTCAAGAAGTTTAGCCGGCAAAACAACATAACATATAACAAGAGTGTCAAAATAAAGACAACAAGGTAGTCTTAAGTTTAGCACAAATAAATCCATTCACAGAACATGTTCAATGGAGTAAGGGATACATTGTTTCCCATGGGCCTCCTGTGCAGTGAAATAATGAAATGCTGCATAACAGGAATGCCAAGTAAAGCCAGAGGAAATTGGTAATAGTTAAAATTTATCCCTGTTTCTCACTAGCATTTTTTAGCATGGTTAGGTATGTAAACAGGGCTATTACAGGGTGTCCGAAATGTCTGGAATCACAGAGAAACCTCCAGCCAAACAAGTATCAAGAAGAAGTCAGAAGTGGGATTTCGACCCACGTCTCCATTCGGAGACCAGAAACCCCGCTGCCTTAAACCACTCGAGCATCCTGACACCTTGTATGTATGGGGAAAACAAAATAAAATAAAAAAATACATGGTGTTTTTGAGTTACTCTTTTTCAAGTGAAGTCCCATGCAGAATGCAGACAGTGAAGTGGAAGCAGGCCCAGTCATCTGGCATATGAAAGTGGAACATTGTTGTGTGCCTCCGAATCCTCTTTCTCTCCTTTTCTTCTCTTTCTTTCTCTCTCTATGCCCACCCATTTATCTCTTTTACTGTTTTCACTGTCTCTCAGTTGTTCTTGTCATCTTTTCCGCTCTCTTTCTTGCTTACAACCTCATACTTTCTCTCAGATTATAATTATCGTCAGTGCATGCGATCCTTTAGTATTCATGGATCTTTCTAAGCCATACCCTGCTCTTATATCTGCCTCAGTACAGTATGCAGACATGCACACATGCCCTAGTACAGTATATGAAAGCTGCTTAGCTGCCTGTGTCCTTCACACTCAGATTAAGTTGTGTGTGTGTGTCTAATGCATTAATCTATATGAGAGAGAGGGTCTCTTCCCATATGGCTTAGACATTCCATGCATTCCCTGTTCTTCTGTAATCCCCTCAGGTATCAGACAGGGCTTCAAACACTCTTCAGATACCACTAAGACCTAAACTGTACTGATATTAGCATATGCTGCAGCCGAGCTCTCTTGCTTTTTGTTCTTCTTTCTCTCTTTCATTAATTTTCACTGTCTCTTTTTCCGCTGTTGTTGCTACCATTGTTAGTGCCATTCTCTGTCTCTCTCATCCTCTCCTCTTTATCTCTTCCTCCCTCCTCTTCTCTCTCCCTCCATCTCTTTATCCCCCTTAAGTGGAGAAGGAGCAGCTTAGTTCAAGAAGAGTCATTTGGTCTCTTGGTAGAAGACACAGCGGAGCAGAGCTGGCAGGCTAACTGTTATTGAGGTCCAGGAGAGAGAGGAGGCTGCTCAGCTCTGGTCCACAGGACCGCAGTGTCCTTGTCTGAACTTGGACTCAGCAGCAAAAAGGAGAGCCAGCAGTGAGTGCTTGATATTCATCTGTGAAAAAATCAACTTTACTTCATACAGTGGCTATTCAAAATATTCACCCAAAGTGGTCATGGAATTTCTGGAATATCATGGAATTTTCAGAGGTGTATTCCAGATAGGGAAAGTCAGAGAATTTTACACTTTACATTTTTCAATTTGTGTGCTTTACAGCTAGTTTCACATTGCAGTAGATGGTGGTTTTCAGCTGTTTTTATACAGTACATTGTAAAGCCACTTCTCCGCTGCAAGCCCAACAGTACTGGATATCAGACTGTTTACGTCTTTAGAACTTTTATGAACTGAAAAATATGAACAACCCAGGAAGGAATAACACGTTTAGGTCAAGGAAGCACTTGGACTTAGTCATGGAAAGTCACAGGGCCACGGTGGGAATCCTGCCTTGACTTGTTGTGCATCATGTTGTGCTACGAAATTAGTTCTAGTATGTTAATATGGAATTCTTGATCTGAAATCTCTGCAGTAGTCCTTTCAGTTCTTTTCATAATACAATTAGAGGAGCGAAAGTCTCTGGAGTACTTTGCATAGATTTCAGACAAAAAAAATCCTGATAAATGTATTTTGACCTCATTTTGTAGCAGAAGAAAATGTACAAGTCAAGGATGTTGAATAATTTTTTTATAGCCATTGTAACTGCAAGTTGAGAAAGTGGGCATGTTAATGAGCAAACAAGCACAAGGCTTGTGTCTACAAAAAAGGTCAATTATAGTTACTTAAGAAAACATTTAAATCTCAAAATAGGTCTTCTTGCTTGAGGATAGTCGGCGAAATGTGTTTATGCGTGTGTGTGTCTTTGCATGTGGGAGTGTGTATGCTTTCATTTATCAGTATTTTTTTTGTCTCCTTTCCTCTGACAGAACAGACAGCAGGTACACAGGGCCAGACAGGGCTCTCACTTCACCACCCACACCACTCCTCCATTTCTAATTCATCCTTCGTCTCTCTCTCTCTCCCTCTCTCTCTCTCTCTCTCTCTTCCTTCTCTCCCTGTATGAGTTCTGTTATTAAACGCTGGGTAGATTTATTTATTCTGTCCATCACAGCCTTGCTCTTTCCCCTCCATCTCTGCTTCTGCATATTTTTCATCTCATCACGGGATGCTCCATTGGAGCTGTTGAGCCTCTTGTCTGCTTAGGTGTAATATGTGAGATGGGGAGTCAAACCCGTGCCCCCCCCCCCTCCTTTCCTTCAGTTCTGACAGTGGAAAAAAGAATAACACCAGCTCACATTTGGGAGCATTGCAACAGCAGCCAAACGTCACTCTTGTGCTTTTGTTTTTGTCTGGCTCCTGTGAGGAAACTGTGGATGTGTGTAAGACCAACAGTGTCGGTATTTTACCCCCCACGTTGCAGCTCTCCTCATTTGAACCTGAGTCTGAACAAAACAACACTCATGCCTCTGGCCACTGCAGGAAAGACATCTGCTGCACAAAAACACAAGCTTTTTATATGAGATGCAAGTCTGAATGTGTGTGTACTTGTATGCGTGTGTGTGTGTCTGTGTGTGTGTGTGTGTGCGTGTGCGTGTGCGTGTGACAGGCATAACTCTTGTAAGGTCTGGCAGTCTTCAAGAGTATGGTATAATCACCAGACCATTACTTTGGGTATGTATGTTTGTCTGCTTGTCTGTCTGTCTGACTGCTTCTGCATGTTTTTGTTTTTCTCTTGGTGTGTGTTTTTCCTAAAGAGTGTGTGTGTGTGTGTGTGTGTGTGTGTCCGTCCCCATCCATATCTGTACTTCCAGCACGCTGGCCATGATGGGGTATCTTGGGGCTGCCCGATTATGGCAAAAATGATAGTTATTTAGGCAAGTGTTGTCGTCATAATTATTAATCATGATTATTTGTCTCGGTTTAGTGCACTTTTGAACTTAAGATATATTTTCACTTTTTTCAGTGCATTATTTCTCAAAGTAGCAACAGTTAGAAAGTCTTGTTTTGTCACATGGCTGTGGCATGGCATTCAAAGGCTGTGATTGGTCTGATGTAATGGAAGCACTTGATATTATACACTGGGACTTCCAGAGGAATTGAAAATATAACAAACACTTCAGTATTGCCGAATTACACAGTTATTAATCGTGGAAACAAAATATTGCAATATACGATTATCTACTATTAACTGTGCAGCCCTAGGGTCTCTGAGTCTACTGATAACAAGATAAAATATGCTTCTCCTTTCTCCTCATTTGTCATCTCCACAACCTTTAAAATTCTCCTCCGGGTGACAGGACTGTAAGGCTCTAATTGGGTGAAAATGCTACGAGTGTAATTCAACAGCGCTGAGGCCCTTGAGTCACTGGTCAGCCGCTGCCGGACCTGTAATTACTACGAGCCTCTTCAGCATATCTGTCTGCGTATCTTCGTTAAGTCTCCTAAATGTCTCTCTCGCTTTCTGGCCTCTTTTTCTTTCTTTCTGCCGTCTTCTGTGCTTTTCTCCATCACACTTGTTTTTTTTTCTGTTTCCCATCCTCTAACCTCTTCATATCTCTCACTATATCTCTTTTTGTTTCTTTTCTCTCTCTCTCTCTCTCTCTCTCTCTCTCTCTCTCTCTCTCTCTCTCTCTCTCTCTCTCTCTCTCTCTCTCTTCACACTGTGTTAGCAGAGAAGGGCTTTAGCCTCTCAGCCAAGCATGGAAAAGTGGAGAGGTGGAGAGACCTAAGTGGTTTTTCCAACGTGTGTTTAGAAAAATATTAGCCTTACTCCCTTTCCAGCGCTGCAAATGTTCCACTACTCAACAGCTAATGGGAAGAATTCGGTTGGCTCGTTCATTTTCTTGCACTTGATTTTTTTGGGGTTATATTTAGTTAATTACCTCCCGCCTTCACATGACAATCATACACACACACACACACAGACGTGCATAGACTTTTTCTCTCTCTCTCACACACACACACACACACACACACACACACACACACACACACACACACCAGAATTAAGTTTGGTTCATTTGCTGCCACTTGATTTTTGACTATATTGAGTTAATTACCTGCCTCTCTATGATATACACGTACATACACACACACACTCACACACACACACACACACACGCACACATGCAGACAGTCACCTCCTGCAGTGAGATCCTGCTTGACTGACTGTAGATAGCAATTAGGGACCGACCATGAAAAATGAAGGCTGTCTGCCTGAAATCAGTGCACATTTGGAATGCACAGAGGGAAAACAAAGCACAACATTACCCGAGGCTCCAGGCAACTAATTTCTCTAAAATAATTAGCCGACATGAAGTGGTTTTATTTTCTGTCTTTTCCTTCTCACTTTTTCATAGCAGAGAAAAGAGGACTGCCTCAAGTGGAAATGTGTGCTTTTTTTTTTTTTTTTTTTTTTTCCTCCAGGAAAACTTATTCCGCTTGTTCCGCCCTTTTGCCTTTTGAAGACTGCTGACATGCATTCAAATGAGAGTGAATACGGGAGGGGGCTGGTGGGGGGGGAAGTCTGGCTTCAGCTATCCCTGTGTAGCAGCTGTTGGCAAAATAAGGGCTGCACAATTATGGCTAAGATTATAATCTTAATTCTTTTTCCTAATATTGTAATCATTAGTATTAAGCACCATTATTGGTTTCAACGAGGGAAAAATGAGGGATAGGCCTACTCACAGACAGTACAGTATTCCTGTTATTGATGCATGTGTGTGGCAGGGAGAGGACAAGGAAGGGGTGCTGCTGCAGCCTTGGCCTTCATGCACTCACCTTACTGGATTTAGTGATGATTGTTGAGGTGATTTGATTTGTTGAGGCGAATCTCAGGCGATAATAGATAATAGATTGGTTGTATTACTTTGAGGTAATACAATTGCTGCTCTATCATCAATGGGTTTGTCCAGTCTTACCGGACATGTTGACTCATGAAATACCAGCTAAACCTTCAGTTTTGGTCTGTCACTACTTCTACTGTTCAAGCGCTGTACTCACTACTATTGTCTGCAGTATGGACCGCTCAAATGTGCGTGCATGCGTGAGTCATGTTGAGTGGCGGATGTAAACGGAGATGAATAAGCTCTGTGCTGCACACTGGATGGCTGTGATTTGGTCACGGTGCTCATTGTGAATAGTAGAATAGGAACATTAATGGGAGCACAAGATTTGGTAGTACATTGGCGAGTGCTACAATTATTAATCAAACAAGTTGTAGGGTTAGAGAATATAGAGTCTACATGAGAAGTGGGAGAGGAGAAGTTGCTCTTTCTACAGTCTTTCTATCTTCCTTTCCATTCTGTCTGTTTTTTTTCCTGCCATCTTCCTTCATTTTCGTTCTGTTGCCATTATTTCTCTGTCTCTATCCCCACTTTCACCATAACAACATCACCAACACCACTTTTTTGTCCTTTTATGCTCTCTCTCCTCTCTCGTTCTCTCCCCCTTTCTCTCTCTCCGCCCCGTAGTGTCTCAATCACGCTCTCATCACTTCGTCTCTGTGCTGTTTCTCTATCGCTGTCTGCCAGTACAGTGTATTTCATTAAACCCAGTGTTTCACAATCCAACCCTCAAGTGTCCCTTGTCCTTCAAGTTTTTGTTCCAGCTCTACTCTTGAAGCACACCTGATCTGCTTAAGGGCTTAATGCTGATTGGTTGAGCATGAGCAGTAGGCACACATCTACCTGAACAAGGCTGGCATGAAAGTGTGTTGCCCTTAATTGGATCAGGTATGCAAGAGTAAAGATGGAACAACAACTTGCAGGTACTTGAGGGCCGGATTGGGAAACACTGATTTAAACCATTGAATAAGACGAGGGTGAGGTCAGTGGCTGTCTATTTTAAGGTATCGACCCACTTAGCCGCCTACTTACATAAAGCTGAATCAGACTCTCATGAGATGGCCTTGTTGAAATGGACCGGGTATGTTTTTATTCTACTCAGTCTCTCCCCTTATTTTTCAGAACTTTCTCTTCCCTCCTCCTTGTGTTTGTGCGTCATTCTAGTGTGTGTGTGTGTGTGTGTGCGTTTGTGTATGGGTAGAAGATAAGATAAAATAAAACTAAACTTTAATGATCCCCGCGGGGACACTGGGTTGTTGCAGCAGTAAACAGGAATAGACGCAGCAAAGAAAACTAGAATATAAATAAGAATCGAGCCAATGGGGGGTATTAAACATAACACATAACCGACAATTGCAACTTTAGAACTTCTTCAGTAGACACAGAAGAATGAAAAGTGTGAGCTGTATCTTTATGTGTCTGTGTTTCTGTGTGTGACCATCTTTGGTAGCTGGATGCCCCGGCCCGGGTATCACACCCACTTAAGATGCCGAGAAGATTCCAGCTCTCCATGCAGCCATCTGCACACGGCAAACTGTGACAGGCCTTTGATTTACATGCCACTAATGGATAGTAGGCCCCTTGAAGGCATCAAAACAGCATTGGGAATAAAAGACAGTAGGATTCCAGGGTGGAGTGGCTAGATATTCACTACACTGCATGCAGTCTAGTGGCTGGCTGGTGTTAAATTTGACTACTATCCATTAAAATTCATACTACTCATTACTTCGGAGATGGGATGCAATAGGAAAACACAAAAAACACAAAAACAGTCATTTATATTTATAATTTTTTAATTAGTTGTTGTATATTTTATGTTCTGAAAATTGTTCATTTTTCTAGCATTGTTCTGATGTTAAACTTGTTCTAAATATCCCCACATAAGGAGATGACTTACTAAATAGTAGGTAGTATAAGTTTTTAGAGGCAGCCTGCTAAGTTTTAATCACTTACTAAACCATGAACTCCTTTCTCCCTCTGTGTTGAGGTGAATGTGATGACATTTTAATATTTGGGTGAGCTCAAAAGAGTCAATGCCTAACTATTAATCAACAGCTCATAGAGCTGCTCTGAATTCACTGTTACCAAGTTTGCTGTCATGCTGCAGAAGCTCTTTGTCTTTGCTCTCTGTGTTTCTTTATTCTGTCAGCTGGTTGTGTACAGCTAGCTGCCAATTAAAATGCACAACAAAGTGGTCAGGCATAGTGTGGTGTAGTTCAACATGTTGCACAACATTTCAGCTGTTCTCTTTGTTGTCTCTTTGAAGAGGCATTAAAAGACTGTGTGTGCTGTTATCTGAGGCACACGGAATTGTATTATCCGAGTAATTACAATTAGTAAGTCAACTGCAAACAGTGTAGCTAATGGCTGTGGGCTCTGCAGATGTAGCTGTCGCTGGTACTGTGTGTCGCGGATGCACTCAACCCACAAGTCTCACCTTCTGCTAACAGCGCTACACCCATCTGCTTCTGTGGAGCACGTGTTTGTGTTTTGGTTTTTTTGTGTATGTCTCTGCGTACTCTGTGTGTGTGTCTACGATGTGCAGGCGCACGTCCGCATCTGTGCGTGCGCGTTCATGGTCGTGTGTGAGTGGAAGTGTGTGCGTCTCCCACTCTTTCTCAGTGGGGTTTCTAGCAGTAGGGCCCTGCAGGTGAGGCTAGCTGCCCGGGGCCGCAGCACCATGCAGCGGATACAGCTGGACCCGCACCGCAGGCCGCCAAGCCTCAACCCCGGCATCTGCTCTGGGCGGGGACACACAAGGATAGAATGACCGAGTAAAACGGATGAATAGGTGAAGTTGCAGCCAAGGCTTCTGTCATTTTCCTAACCTTGAAGGTGGTCATAGAAAGAGGAAGAGCAGAGAGAGAGAGAGAGAGAGAGGGAGAGAGAGAGAATCACTATTAAGAGTGAGCTGTGCATACATACACATACAGTGACACAGATATAGAAAGATGCACAAACACACACACACAAACCTTAGCCTCATCATCAGCCACTGCAGTCTAATTGGCTCCTCTCCATCTCTCTTCCAACTGAGAGCCTGTCTCTCTCTGGAAATGGGTTCAAGATGTCATACACAAATCCCATTTCTCCTTCGCTTTGCACTACAAAGATCCTGGCTGACATGTGTACACACACACACACACGCACACGTGTACCCATACACATGCACACGCACATGAACACGCAAACTTTTCACAAACACTGTCTCCTTGTCGCCTTGGCAACTGTCATGAGTCCGTAGATGTGTGGATGTGTGTGTTGTCTGTCTGTGAAGTGATTCACTCACTTCTCTTCCACACGTTCTCTCTCCCTGTCTGTCTCTGTAACTCTTTCTGTCTGTTTCTTTTCTTTCTCTCTCCTCCATCTCTCTCTCTCTCTCTCTCTTTCCCTCGTCTCTTTGGCTCCAAGCCTCCTGTGCAAATCAGTAGCGAGTTCAGCCTCCGCTTGTTTTGATTCACTTTGGCTGTGTGTCTGTGTTTGGAGGGCCAGGCGTGGTTTCAACCAGAGGAATAAGTGTTCGACCGGTGGGGAGTATCGGGATAGTGTCGGCTTCATTTATTCCCACACACCAGATAAAAGCATAGAGGAGATAAAATGTGTCTCTGCTTTCTCATTCCCAACAGGCCAGCGGCGATGCTTTGGTCTAGCCAGTGTTTACTTGAACAAGGCCAGCGCTC
>NC_136005.1:21528259-21533259 GCF_048128805.1 Centroberyx gerrardi | reverse complement strand
GGATACAGAAAATGAGACTTGATCAAGCATATTGTCAGTATCCTGCATAAATCTCCAAAAAGGCAACTTTTAATGAATTATTTTTCCTCATGACATTTTGAATTTATACCATTTTGCAATGCATTATCAGGATCCCTGACTTTGTCCTGTCTACTTTCAAATGCAGTACAAAATTAGATTATGTTTTTTTTTTTTCATTTAAGGATGGTTATCCCCTGGCTGTGAGGGAGTGATGGAAAGAAATCTTTTTTTTTTTTTTTTTTTCTCAATAATTTGTCCAGAAGCAGAATACGGTCCTTGGTAATTAATACAGGAGAAATAGAATAGCACTATGTTTCAAAATAGGAATGCTGAGGATTCAATTCTGACAAAGTGTTCCATATTGGAAATGTTGGGGATCAAATTCTAGAACTCAGTGTTCTGTTTAATTCTAACTGTGTTCCAAATCAGAATATTGAGAATTAAACTGTATGGTATTCCCTGAAAATACAGGGAATCTGCAGCACCTATGCATTGGAGATGTGAATGAAATCCATATATCGGATGAATTAACTGCCAACTCACTAGTTTTATTTTCTATCTTTCTTTTTCCTTTTTTTTCTCTTTCTAGCTTTGAAATATCATTTTAACTCATGATTCCTCAAAGGATTTTAGAATTGTTATTCCAAAAAAATCCCCCCTCCCCCCTCGCCCCCAAATCACATCTCTTTCTCCTCTCACTCTCTCCCCTAAAGACATGGTGAGAAGTGAGTAACATCATGCATGTCTGGCACTGTGATTAAAACAAAAAAAAAAAAAGAAAATTGGGCTGCACTCCTCCCCAAGACTGAAAGTTATCTGCTCCGATTTCAATGAGAGAGGGAGAGAGAGAGAGAGAGAGAGAGAGAGAGAGAGAGAGAGAGAGAGGGGAAGATAGAGGAAGAGAGAGAGATCCTTTGAGTACCGGGTTCCCCCTCCAAATTTCTAAATTTAAACTAAAATCCTAATCACTCTGCCATCCTCTCTCCCACAGGCTTAAAACCCGATACATGCACATACACACACACACACACACACACACACACACACACACACACACACTTACACACCAATCCTACGCCTGCAATCCCCCCAGCCTGCCATTTCATGTCCCATTTCCATCCCCAAAAGCTCTCCCTCGCCCCCCTGGTTCTTCTTCTCTCCGTTGCCAGCGGTGGAGGAATGTTCCAGTGTGTATCGGCTGTTATGTTTGATCTTTATTCCGCATAGCCAAGCTCTATTTTTGGGCTGCTTTTGCTGCTGCTGTGTGAGATACAGAGATGAGCTTTTACTCGTCAAAGAGGACGAGAGAGAGCGAGAGAGTGTGTGTGTGTGTGTGTGTGTGTGTGGAGGGGGAGTGGTGCAGAAAGACAGAGATGCATAAAGAGAGTTATTGAGGTGGAGAAAGAGAGAGAGATGAAGGGAGGGGTGGGGTGGGGTGGGGGTTACATAACTCCCCACAGCTGGAAAAGAAGGAGTGGTACTGCAGCAGCGGGGGAAGAACTTTCAAATGCAAAGGGAAGAGTGACACAAGTGGAAAAAAAAGGCAAAAGAAAGAGGCAAAGAGCACGGAGAGCAAGTGGAGAAAAGTGGAGAAAGAGGCAGAATTAAGAGACATAGAGGTCCCGATCGATCGAAGAATGTGCCGGAGAGAGAGAGAAGAAACAGTTAACGAAAGAGGGGAAAGTGCAGGGGAAAGAAGTCATACTCCCCTCTATCTTAGCAGCAGGTTGCAACTCTCTAGACAATCTACGCACTATTAGGGAAAAGAAGGGGAAAGATGGAGAGAGCATTCCCTCCTTCGCCCCTCAGCGACTGTCAAATGACTGCAATTTCACCCTGCAGCTCTCACTTATATTTTTTCCCCTCACTCTTTGTCGCTTCGCTCACTTTGTGACAGTGATTGCACTAAGCGGCGGTTTAGAAAATCCCACTCTCCTCTTTTTCTCACACTCCCTCCGTCTCTCACTCGCTTACTTCCACAAATGACGGCAATTCGCCCTGCGCAAGAGCGTCGCAGCTGCCGCTTGGAGCCCGCGGCTAAGAGCCTGATTGCAGCGTGTTGTGATGAGCCTCTCTCGCCGCCATCCTCTCTTAACACCTTTCTCATTCTCTCCCTCCGTCTCTCTTTGTCTCTCTCAGCCGCCAATCTTAATGGCGCCGGAGCTACTCCGCAGGGATCTTTGGAGAAAACAGCCCCCTTAACTGTCTCTGGATTTGCGGAGATTTAGTGTTCTCTGGTTTATATGAGCATCGCGAGGCAGGGCTCACACTGCTGCCATCAAGCCCCATCAAGGCCACCCCTCCCTGGGCTGCAGGCCCTCCGATTTCCAGCCTGATCCATCTGGGTCACGGAGGAAACGCAGGAGCGGCCCTTTCAGAATTACCCACGGATCAAGAGCTCTAAAAGACGGATTTACAGATAGATTTACAATTCAGCCGGGAGAAATGATGAATGCTATTTTGTCTGGTGTGTGTGTGTGTGTGTGTGTGGCAGAGAGAGAGAGAGAGAGAGAGAGAGAGAGAGAGAGAGAGAGAAATGGATGCCATTTTTCTAAGGTACTGTCTAAAGTTCATAAGGTATGATATGGTCGCAGGTTGAAAAGATGGCTAAGACGGTGATATTGCTCCTGCTTTCGCTATCTCTAAAATCAAGTAAAACAGATCATTTTTCTACAATCGGATCCAAGAAAATAGACAGAATAAAAAAAAAAAAACAGCAGAGAGGGAAGAAACAGAAAGGGGTTTTTGCCTTAAAAGCCAAGTAATGAAATGATGAATGGAAGAATAAATTGGCGAATGCAAGATGTATAACAAAATTTTCTATAAAGAAAAGCGAAGACGGGCGCGCGGGCCTCAGGTGAGATTAGATAAGAGAGCGAGGGAGGAATGAAGGATAGGAAGATAAATGAAGGAGGGATTGTTTTAGAGGTAATGGCGTAGGCCTATACTGTGTGGGGAGGGATAGTGAAGTGGTGTTTTATTAAATGAGAAAAGTAAATGACAGAGGGAGTGTTCGGGCGGAGGGGGTGTGAGTGGATAACATGCATGTGTATCTGAACTGGATGTGTTTCAAAGTGTGTACACAGATGTTTCTGTGTGTGTGTATGTGTGTGTGTGTGTGTGCGCGCGCGTGTGCATGTGTGTCCTAAAACAGCGTATAATTGAATCTCTCATGGAGGCAGTGGGCGGGAATGGAGCAGAAGATGCATGGGTAGACTAATACAGTGTGACAAACGTACACACACACGCACACTCAAATGCACATCTACTCAAAAAGGCATCTTTTAAATTTAAATGTCACATTTAGCACATAGGCAGAGCGCCCGCGCACCTCACGCTGTATTTGATATTCTTTGTTTTCTGGGTAAAGATGCATAGCCAAATGCAGCAGCAGAGAGGAAGCTCCCTGCTGAGCGAGGAAAAACAGGAAAATGGGTTAGCAAGAACCCCCAGCGGGACTGAATAATTAGGAGAGCAGAGGAGAGTGTCTGAGAAATGGCTGCAAAGATGGAGACAGAGAGGAGAGGAGAGAGAGAGAGAGAGAGAGGAGAGAGGGAGAGAGAGGAGAGAGGGAGAGAAAGTGAGAGATGAGCGTGAGAGATGAGGTCGCATTGCAGGAAATGAGAAATGAAGAGATGGAAAGGGAGAGAGAGAGAAAGCGAGAGCTAGAGAAAGAGAGTTGCGTAAAGCCTAAGAGGCATGCATGTCCTCTTGCAGTCTGTCTCTCTCAGATTGTGTGTGTGTGTGTGTGTGTGTGTGTGTGTGTCCCTGCTCCCACGCCCTGCACTCAGCTGTGGGGATCCCCATGTTGTGGGTGAGGTTTAACATTTTCAAACTCGTGCACTATTTGCCTCCGTTCTGGTATTGACTTACAGGGAACAAATCAGCAGAGCTTCAAGAAAAAAAAAACTTTTCTTGACTTGAACTTTCTAATTAATAAGAAAAACCCGTGTTGCAGACAAAAGTGAGGCAACCACACCATCTTCAATAATGTGGTGTTGACTTTTTGACATGATAATTCATGTCAAAAAGCCATCCCCACAGCACATGATCCAGAACATGTCATCGCTTACAACACCACGGCCCCTCGGTTCCACCCTTTGGTGGTGAAGCGAGACTCTGGTGACACGCTGACGCACAGAGCCGGAGCTCACCTCGCCCTCTTTCTCTCCCTCTGGGCAGAAATAATGACTTCAGTCCTGCAGGCGCTGTAGGCCTATGACAGGAGCTCTGCATATAAGACAGTTATGCAACTGAAATCACTGCGGCCCTAAAAAGTGTTCTTTGTAAACATAAGCACAATAAGCAAACATTGCCAGACAGGCAGTATAATAGCTGCCTGTAAGCAAAGTTTTTGCTGTTTTGTCTAGCAACCAAACAGAGCGCAGAGTTTTAGGTGAAAACTGGACGGTTTATGAAGTCCCCCCTGCTGGGTGGACTGCCAGTTGTTCTGGGTTACACCCTCCTGTGGCACCCTGCCTTCCCTATAAACCAGCTTGGAAGCTGCACTCGGGGCTGAGGTAAGTGCTTTTTCAGACGCGGCCAAGCCGTTTCCCCTAACCCTGGTTGCAAATGGTAAAAATGTCCTTTCCATCCATTTATCTTGGGTGAGAGAGGAATGAACCAATCCAAACTTTTGTTCCCACTTCTGTTTTTCTTCAAAACGCGGCCCTCAAATGGACCGGGACACTTCCCGGAGTGAACTTTGAAACTTCCTGAACGGGTGGCTTTGATTAGGGTTGACATGACCAATCATCAGCGTTTCAAGCGCGGCGGCTCGTCCAAGTGAAGCTGAGCCTTCCAAATCTCCCATAAGCCAGTTAGACAGGCTCCAGGCTGAATTAGAGAAACACAAGGCAAAGGTAACAGCCAGCTCCAACCGAGCAATCCTATTGGTCAAACAGGCATTCCAGCAGGAGTTTGTGAGCCCTCAAAGCAGCAGGACTTCATGAAAAATTGAATTTGTTTCTGTGCTGACA